>NC_057794.1:404459816-404484448 GCF_018294505.1 Triticum aestivum
CGGTTGAAAAAATGAACCTAAACAAAATCACAAAACTTCTAGGTTGCAAGCAGCGCACTGATACTCCTTCAACGTATTATAATTTATGAAGTATGCATGCCATGTTTTTAGCAGAACCACTGTGGTGTTGTTTTTCATGCAGAAATAAAAGTTTTCGGAATGGACTGGAAATTACGATGACTTTTTATGGACCAAAAGAGAGTAAGAGACCCTCGAAGCTTCAAGGAAGGACCAAAAGCCTCACGAGGAAGCGACAAGCCTGGGGGGCGCGCCCTCCCCCCCAGGGCGCGTGGAGCAGGCTTGTCACTCCCTCGTGCCCCCCTGACATGAAACCGAAACCAAAAATTCCTATAAATTTTAAAAAACCAGAAAATTGACCTAAGTGAGTTGTTCCGCCGCCGCAAGCCTTTGTATTAAAGCGATCTCTATCGGAGCCCTGTTTCGGCACCCTGCTAGAGGGGGAAATCATCACCGGAGGTCATCTTCATCATCCTGGCGGTCTCTGATGAGGAGGGAGTAGTTCACCCTCGGGGCTGAGGGTATCTACCGGTAGCTATGTGTTTGATCTCTCTCTCTCTCTCTCTCTCGTGTTCTTGATTTGGCACGATCTTGATGTACCCTGAGCTTTGTTAATATAGTTGGATCGTATTGTGTTTCTCCCTCTCTATATTGTTGTGATGAATTGAGGTTTTACCTTTGAGGTTTCACTATTATCAGATTGAATACTTTCTGGACTTGAGAACACTTGATGCATGTCTTGGTTGTGGATACCCGTGATGAAAATAGGGTGTTCTATTGATTTACTTGATATATGCTTTCGTATTCAACTTGCGGATCATGACATAGGGGTAATCTATGCATAGGGGTTTGATACGTCTCCGACGTATCTACTTTTCCTAACGCTTTTGCTCTTGTTTTGGACTCTAATTTGCATGATTTGAATGAAACTAACCCGGACTGACGCTGTTTTCAGCAGAACTATCATGGTGTTGTTTTTGTGCAGAAATAAAAGTTCTCGGAATGGAACGAAACTCTTTGGAGATTTATTTCAGAATAAAAGAAAAATACTAGAGCCAAGAACCACCAAAGGGGGGGGTCCCTGGGGGAGCACAGCCCACCAGGGCGCGCTCACCCTCCTGGCGCGCCTAGGTGGGTTGTGCCCACCTGGTGGCCCGGCTGACCCTATCGCCGACGCTATAAAATCCTATTTTTGAAGAAAAAAATCGGTGAGGAAGAATTATCACGTTTCACGAGACGGAGCCGTCACCGCCTCCTGTTCTTCATCGGGAGGCCAGATCTGGAGTCCATCTGGAGCTCCAGAGAGGAGGATCTTTGATCTTCATCATCACCAGCCCTTCTCCATATCCAATTCCATGATGCTCCCTACCAGGAGTGAGTAATTCCTTCGTAGGCTCGCTGGTCGGTGAGGGAGTTGGATGAGATTCATCATGTAATCGAGTTAGTTTTGTTAGGGCTTGATCCCTAGTATCCATTATGTTCTGAGATTGATGTTGATATGACTTTGCCATGCTTAATGCTTGTCACTTTGGGCCCGGGTGCCATGATTTCAGATCTGAACCGTTTATGTTATCACCATTATATCTATGGTCTAGTTCTGATCTTACAAGTTATAGTCACCAATTACGTGTTATGATCCGTAAACCCCAGAGTGACAGTATTTGGGATACTTTCCGATGATGGCTGTAGTTTGAGGAGTTCATGTATTCATTATGTGCTAATGGTTTGTTCCGGTTCTCTATTAAAAGGAGGCCTTAATATCCCTTAGTTTTCTTATGAACCCCGCTGCCATGGAAGGGTAGGACAAAAGATGCCATGCAAGTTCTTTACCTAAGCATGTATGACTATTTACGGAATACATGCCTACATTATATTTATGAACTGGAGCTAGTGTCGTATCGCCCTAGGTTATGGCTGTTATATGATGAATATCATCCAACGAATTCACTGATCCAATGCCTATGAATTTCCTACATATTCCTTCTGCTAAGTTACTACTGTTGTTGTTACTATTACACTTGCTACAAAATTATTGCTATCATTGTTACAATTACTATTGCTATTACCACTATTATCAAAACTAGCAAGGGTCTACAACATTCAGATCCGTATGTATCTTGCAAATCTCTGTGTCTCCCTCCTTGACTTGATCACGGATAGAATTGAAGCGTCTCTTGATGTGCTTGGTTCTCTTGTGAAATCTGGATTCTTTTGCCAAGGCAATTCACCAGTATTGTCATAAAAGATTTTCATTAGGGCCGATGCACTAGGTATTACACCTAGATCTGATATGAACTCCTTCATCCAGACTCCTTCATTTGCTGCTTCTGAAGCAGCTATGTATTCCGCTTCACACGTAGATCCCGCCATGACACTTTGCTTAGAACTGCACCAACTGATAGCTCCACCATTCAATAAAAATGCATATACGGTTTGTGACTTAGAGTCATTCGGATCAGTGTCAAAGCTTGCATCGACGTAACCGTTTATGGCGAGCTCTTTGTCACCTCCACAAACGAGAAACATATCCTTAGTCCTTTCCAGGTATTTCAGGATGTTCTTGACCGCTGTCCAGTGATCCACTCTAGGATTACTTTGGTACCTCCCTGCTAAACTAATAGCAAGACACACATTAGGTCTGGTACACAGCATTGCATACATGATAGAACCTATGGCTGAGGCATAGGGAATGACTTTCATTTTCTCTATCTTCTGCAGCGGTCGGGCAATGAGTCTGACTCAACTTCACACCTTGTAAAACAGGCAAGAACCCTTTCTTTGATTGATCCATTTTGAACTTCTTCAAAACTTTATCAAGGTATGTGCTTTGTGGAAGTCCAATTAAGCGTCTTGATCTATCTCTATAGATCTTGATGCCCAATATATAAGCAGCTTCACCGAGGTATTTCATTGAAAAATTCTTATTCAAGTATCCTTTTATGCTATTCAGAAATTCAGTATCATTTCCGATCAACAATATGTCATCCACATATAATATCAGAAATGCTACGGAGCTCCCAGTCACTTTCTTGTAAATAGAGGCTTCTCCAAAAGTCTGTATAAAATCGTATGCTTTGATCACACTATCAAAGCGTATATTCCAACTCTGAGAGGCTTGCACCAGTCCATAAATGGTTCGCTGGAGCTTGCACACTTTGTTAGCACCTTTAGGATCGACAAAACCTTCTGGTTGCATCATATACAACTCTTCTTTGAGATATCCTTTAAGGAATGCAGGTTTGACATCCATTTGCCAAATTTCATAATCATAAAATGCGGCAATTGCTAACATGATTTGGACAGACTTAAGCATCGCTACAGGTGAGAAGGTCTCGTCGTAGTCAACTCCTTGAACTTGTCGAAAACCTTTCACAACAAGTCAAGCTTTGTAGACAGTAATATTACCGTCAGCGTTAGTCTTCTTCTTGAAGATCCATTTATTCTCTATGGCTTACCAATCATCGGGAAAAGTCAACCAAAGTCCACACTTTGTTCTCATACATGGATCCCATCTCAGATTTCATGGCCTCAAGCCATTTCGCGGAATCTGGGCTCATCATCGCTTCCTCATAGTTCGTAGGTTCGTCATGGTCAAGTATGTAACATCCCAAATTTTCAATTTGGAATGTTATACATTAGAGCATCATGCATATCATATTTTATTTTGCATTTTGGTTGATCCTAGAAATCCTACGCAACTCAATGACCCACGGAGAGAGTTGGGCATTTCGTTATTTTCATATTTGAGCTCTCTCAAATTTTGAGAATAGGATCACTTGATTTTATTTATTTTATCATCAATTATTTCTACTACAAAAATATGAGAGAGGGAATAAAATGACTTTCCCAAAATAAAGAAATATTGAGGATTTAATAATAAAATCAAATAAGATTTTATTTCGAAGTTTTTCGGTATTTTATTTGAATTTAGGAAAAAAGTGTGTTTTTCAAAATTGCATTTAGGGCCCAAATAAATGTTCACCTTGTGCGGCTTGATTTTAGAAGCCCGTGAAAATTTATTTCAGAATTTTTGGAGTCCGTTTAGTATTTCTTTTTATTTCTCTTCCGAGCGGAATAATAAAAAAACGAACCAACTTCGGGCCGTACCCGAGCGGGACACCGCCTGGGGGCAGCCTTTAAATAGTGTCGCCCCGAGCCGCCCCAGCCCATCAGCCTCGCCTTGATCCGCGCACGCCACTGGAGCCGCCGCCGCCGCCGACGATCCCGCCGCCCGAGGTTCGTCGCGCCTTGTTTTCCGTGCCAAAAAAAATCAGAGTTCGTCGTTTTTCTTTTTCTCGGATTAAATCCGCGATTTTTCTGATCACGATTCCTGATCCGATTTTCGTTTTAGTTTAACTTTTCGCTCGTTTATCGGAATCAGGCGATTCAAGCGCCTAGGGATTCGTCTCGAAACCCTATATCCGTTTAACCAACTTAAACAAGTTTTTGTTACTGTAAAATTTGCCCTAGATCCAGATTAATAGAATGAAGTTGTTTTCTTTCGCCGTTTGATTTGCGTTGCTTCGTTCGATTTGATTCTTTTTGCCAACCGGAGTTCTTAAGTTGAACCTTCTAGTTAGATATCTCATTTGAGTTTTACCTGTGCATTAGATGAGTACTTATTATATGCTTGTTTGTTTGTCTGCGATAGAATACCTAGAGTGCGCCGCCTGTTACTTTGAATCGTTAGGTTTCGCGGATCATCAGCAAGGCAAGTAACATTTTGATCATACCTTTTCTACTACCTAGTTTTATTGCATTAGATCAATCCTCACACATTGTATGATTAGGATCTAATTAAACTATGGGATGGGAAGTAGATGAGGTAGTATCTATTACCTGTTTATTATCAAACCTTTGGGAGTTACTTCTACATTTGCTTATTATGCCATGCTATGCTAGTAGACGTGGATTGGGTGAGTGAAATCCATGACAGATGTGAGATTGTTAATTAATGGTTTATCTAAGGTGGCAACTTAAACACACATCTGGGTGGATTGAGGCACCTGGGTATTCCAGGACTTGCCTGTTTTCTTTTGGACCGCCACCTAGGCTCAAAGGGATCATGAGACTATTCATACTAGAAACTTCCGTGTGCAGCCACAAGCTATTATGGGCTCTAGCATAGTTGATTAAGTTGTGCGAACTCTTACAGTGGTAGACTAGCAGATGTAGGGGATGTAGGTGGTACGGTCTACCCGATCGTAAGGTGCTAGCGCTTCTGAAAGACTATGTCTCGGTCATCCGTCTTCTCAAACACCCTGTAGTGCGAGAAACCAAACGGAGGCGATCGAGTCTTGTGGGGAAAAGTGCGCAAACCTCTACAGAGTGTAATAAACTAATCATGGTTAGCCGTGTCCCCGGTTATGGACATCTTGAGTATCTAGTACTTGGATTATCATGTGAATCTCAACATGTTACTCTAAATTAATCTTGTTGGGTTATGTTTAATGATGATGCTTAATTGGGATTGAGAATGCTGTCAACCATTCTCAATGTTTAACAACTACCTGATAGTAATTAAATTTTATTCCTTTGAAGTAGGGAAAAATTGGCTTTACCTAAAACGGTAACCATAGAGCTCTCCACCAGCCAAATATGCATATAGTATAGCCGTTTCATTCCATTACTATGTGTTACATTGCCAGCATATTCCATGTGCTGACCCGTTTCGGGCTGCAATGTTAATGTTGCAGAATTTTCAGACGACGATTAAGGGATTTTAGGTCGTGGTCCTATACTCAGTGATGCTGTTGGAGTTGATGGACTCAGTTATCTTCCAAGCCTTCCGCCGTTATCGTTATTAGATGGCCTTAAGCCATACTTATTGTAATAAGTTCTCTTTTGAGACACTCAATGTAATAAGTGTGTGATTGCTACTCTGCTATAAATCCTCCAAGTACTGTGTGGTGTCAGCATTACTGATCCAGGGATGACACCAGAGCACAGAGATCAGACTATTTGAGGTCTGGTCGCTACAGAGATGGTATCAGAGCCAGGTTGACTGTAGGACACGACCACTAAGCTAGAAGACCTAGATCACTTTTCACTCTCTCCTCTTCTGACTTCTCATCTTTTCTACTCTTTAGGATGGCAGATACAAGGAACCAGTTCACACAACCGGATGAAGATACACCCTTTGGACGCCACTTGAAGGAAGTCACTAGATGCCTGAACATAGGAGTACCAAGCTTCACCGGAACCTACAACACCACTTTACTTGAAGAAGAGCGCTGGATGATTCAAGTTCAAGTTCCAGGAAGGACGTTCATGCCAGTCACTGAGCCCATAGAGTTTTCTTTTGATGCACCAACTTGGAGTCTAGGAAAGAGCATGGCAGCTCACATCGCCATGGGACGCATTGGAGAAGTCTACCACAAGGATCTCAAGGATACTATCTACCAGATTTGTGGGCGCCGAGATGAGCACTGGGAGATGATTAGCACCAGAAAGGATAGATCAATCGCAGCTTTTATCCAGGAGTTAAACCAGCACATTCGACGACAGGAGAACCAGATGTGCGCCGACATGATAGATCTGAAGAAGGCTAAGACTAGAATCAAGGAACTGGAGGAAGAACTCAAGGCTACACGTGAAGATTATGAAGAGGAAATTGAAGTATTGGTGGAGAAGAATGACAACCTGATCAAGAAGATTGGAATATTTATGGGAGACCCTACGCCAGTAGATGAAGACGAAGAACCTTAGGAGATTAGCCCGGAAGACTACATCATCATCGACGGCACCGACTTGGAAGCAGATAGTAGCGATGATGACTATGTTGATGAAGCTGGAGCAGATATCATGGAGTCAACGACCGTAGAATATTTCTAGTAGACCACCTCATCAGTAGTAGTAGTCCACCATGTAAATATAGTAGTCCAAGCACTTTTGCGATAGTTAGATCGATTGTATGCCTTTGTTTGATTGATTGAAGTGAATTGTTTGCTTTTGCCTCATGTGCATATGGGTAGTGTTTTCTCTTTAGACCCCCTCTATTCTTATATCTCATCTTTTCTAAACCCTCAGATGCCTCCAAGACGTGACCCCGGATTTGCCTTTCCACCGGAGCTCATCCAGTTGATCCAGCAGCAGAACACATTGATGCAGTTGCTAGTCCAGAATCAGAATCAGGGGAACAACAACAATAACCCACCACCACCACCACCACCTGTTGACCACTTAGCCCGTTTTCTTAGGTTGAATCCGCTGGTGTTTTCCAGTAGCACCGAGCCGATAGTAGCAGATGATTGGGTCCGCAAGACAGCTAGGGAGTTGACCACAGCAGGATGCACAGATGCGGAAAAGGTGAAGTTTGCCGCACATCAGCTAGAAGGACCCGCAGCATCATGGTGGGAGAATTTCACAGCCACTTTCCCAGTTGACACTGTCACATGGGACCAGTTTCAGCAGGCTTTTCGTACTGCACATGTTTCAGCAGGAGCTATGACCATGAAGAAGCGTGAGTTTCGCAACTTGCGCCAAGGAGGAAGGACAGTTGGCCAGTATGTGGAGGAATTTAGTAAGTTAGCACGTTATGCCCCAGATGACGTTGCTACGGATGCAGCTAAGCAGGAGAAGTTTCTAGAAGGACTAAATGATGAGTTGAGCATGCAGTTGATGGTAGCCACCTTCAACAACTACCAGGAGTTGGTAGATCATGCTCTTATGATTGAAGGGAAGCAGCAGCAGATTGAGAATCGCAAGAGGAAGTATGGACAAGGAAAGTACAATTCAGGAGCTCAGCAGAAGCCACGTTTTACCCCTAGACCGGGAGGACATTTTCAGCATACCCATGGAGGAGGTAGCTCGCACAATCACAATTGCACCAAGAATGGTAATGGCAATGGAGGAAGCAACGGCCAGAACCGCACCAACCCCTCAACCCCAGCCAAGAAGGACCTAAGCCAAGTCACTTGCTTTAAGTGTTCTAAGACACGACATTATGCCAATGAATGTCCTGAATTACAAAATGGAAATAGCAATGGAAGTTCAGGGAAGAAGCCGAACCCTTTTAACAGGGGACAGGTGAACCACGTTAGCGTGGAGGAGGTTGAAGCTCAGCCCGATGCAGTAATAGGTAAGTTTTTGGTTAAGTCATTTACTGGACTCGTTCTTTTTGATACTGGCGCATCGCATTCATACATCTCAAGGGGATTTGTGGATAAGTATAACCTACCAACCCAAGCCCTTAGGTCACCCATGTTAGTAACCTCGCCTGGAGCAGAGTATGTGGCTAGTCTATGGTGTGATCGGTTACCATTAAGGATTGGTAACTATGTTTTTCCCTCAGACCTAATAGTATTGGAATCTCAAGGATTGGATGTGATATTAGGCATGGATTGGTTATCAAAGTATGAAGGGAATATTGAGTGTGCTAGTAAGTCAATTTTGCTTACCACCCCAGAAGGGAGAAGGATCAAGTATGTATCCCGGCATGTGCCAAAGAGGACTCAAGTAAATTGCCTAACAGGAGTTGTGCAGGAGGAAGTACCAGTGGTAAGGGATTTCCCTGATGTATTTCCAGAGGAGTTGCCAGGCATGCCACCGGATAGAGATATTGAGTTTTTGATTGAGCTATTGCCAGGCACAGGGCCAATATCAAAGAGACCATATAGGATGCCAGCAAAGGATTTGGTGGAAATTAAGAAGTAGATTAAGGAGTTACTGGATAAGGGATATATTCACCCAAGTTCTTCACCTTGGGGATCGCCAGTACTACTAGTGGAGAAGAAAGATGGATCGTTAAGGATGGTTGTCAATTATCGAGGATTGAATGAAGTAACGATCAAGAACAAGTACCCGCTACCAATGATCAACGATCTGTTTGATCGATTGCAAGGATCTAAGGTATTTTCCAAGATCGATCTGCGATCAGGATACCACCAGTTGAAGATTCGAGAACAGGATATTCCGAAGACAGCTTTTACCACCAGGTATGGGCTGTATGAGTACATCGTTATGTCATTTGGTCTGACTAACGCACCTACCTATTTTATGAACATGATGAACAAAGTGTTTATGGAGTTTTTGGATAAGTTCGTCGTAGTGTTCATTGATGATATCCTGGTTTATTCAAAGAATGAAGAGGAACATAAGGAGCATTTGCATTTGGTACTTGGAAAGCTCAGAGAACATCAATTATATGCCAAGTTCAGCAAATGTGAGTTTTGGTTGAAGGAAGTAGGATTCCTCGGACATGTTATATCTGGAGAAGGTATAGCAGTAGATCCCGCTAAAGTTGAAACCGTGACCAAGTGGGAGGCCCCAACAACAGTTGGAGAGATCCGGAGTTTTCTTGGACTCGCAGGATACTACCGGAGATTTATTGAGAATTTCTCAAAGATTGCGAAGCCTATGACTGAGTTGTTGAAGAAGGATACCAAGTTCATATGGACAGAGGAGTGTGAGGCTAGTTTCCAGGAGTTGAAGAAATGCTTAGTTACCTCACCAGTATTGAACTTGCCAGACCAGACCAAGGATTATGAGGTGTATTGCGACGCTTCACGTTGAGGACTTGGAGCAGTGCTTATGCAGGAAGGGAGAGTTGTTTCATATGCCTCAAGACAACTGAAGCCTCATGAGTTGAATTATGCCACGCATGATTTGGAGTTAGCAGCCGTAGTGCATGCATTGAAAACATGGAGACATTTTCTGATTGGAAATCATTGTGAGGTGTACACGGATCATAAGAGTTTGAAGTACATTTTCACCCAGAAGGAGTTAAATCTCAGACAAAGGAGATGGTTGGAGCTTATCAAGGATTATGATATGAAATTGCATTATCATCCTGGAAAGGCTAATGTAGTAGCAGACGCATTAAGCCATAAGAGCCATGTCAATACATTAATGACGGGAGAAATACCCAAGGAGTTAGCAGAAAATGTTCGTGAACTATGTTTGGAAATAGTTCCGAGAGGCTATGTAGCAGCATTGGAGATTCAGTCAACTTTGATGGATAGAATCAGAGAAGCTCAAAAGACTGATAAGGAGATTGCCTCTATTAAGGAGAAACTGAGCAAAGGAAAAGCTAAAGGATTCCGTGAGGATGAGCACGACACCCTATGGTTTGAAGACCGCGTTTATGTGCCCAATGACCCGAAGACCAGGAAGTTGATTTTGCAAGAGGCACACGACTCACCGTATTCAATTCACCCAGGAAATACCAAGATGTATCTGGATTTGAAGGATATTTTCTGGTGGACCGGAATGAAGAAGGATACTATGGAGTATGTAGCAGTTTGTGATGTATGTCAGAGAGTAAAGGCAGAGCATCAGAAGCCAGCAGGATTGTTACAACCATTGCCGATACCCGAATGGAAGTGGGATAAGCTAGGCATGGATTTTATCACGGGATTGCCCAGGACTCGTTCAGGCTATGACTCGATTTGGGTTGTAGTTGATCGATTGACGAAAGTAGCTCATTTCATCCCAGTAAAGACCACTTATACCAGTGCTAAGTTGGCAAAGATATACATGACCAGAATCGTATGTCTGCATGGAGTTCCTAGGAGTATCGTATCAGATAGAGGAACCCAGTTTACCTCAAAGTTTTGGAAGCAGTTGCATGAAACTTTGGGTACCAGGCTAGAATTCAGTACAACTTTTCATCCACAGACAGATGGACAGACCGAGAGAGTCAATCAGATTTTGGAGGATATGCTGAGAGCTTGTGTGCTAGATTATGAATCTAGTTGGGACGATAATTTGCCATATGCAGAGTTCTCTTACAACAACAGTTACCAAACCAGTTTAAAGATGGCCCCTTTCGAAGCTTTGTACGGAAGGAGGTGCAGGACACCGTTGTCGTGGGACGAAGTTGGAGACCGTCAGTTGTTTGGACCTGACTTGATTAAAGAGTCTGAACAGAAGGTGAAGTTGATTCACGATAGGCTCAAGGTAGCCCAGTCCAGACAGAAAAGTTATGCAGATTCTAAACGCAAGGAGACAGTTTACGAAGTCGGAGATAGAGCTTATCTTCGAGTATCTCCACTTCGAGGAACAAAGCGTTTTGGAGTTAAAGGGAAGTTAGCGCCACGAATTGTAGGACCATATCGAGTTTTGGAGCGTATGGGAGAAGTGGCCTACAAGTTGGAATTGCCCGAAGGATTGTCAGGAGTACATGATGTGTTCCACGTTTCTCAGTTAAAGAAATGTCACGCAGAGATGGCTGACATACCGTTGAGAGACACAGTGCCATTGGAAACTATTCAGTTGGATAAGATTTGACCTACGAGGAGAAACTAGTTAAGATTCTCGAGTTTGCCAGCCGAGTTACTCGCAACAAGGTTATCAAGTTTTGCAAGGTTTAGTGGAGCCACCACACGGAGGATGAAGCCACCTGGGAACAAGAGGAAGATTTGCTCAAGGACCACCCTCACCTATTTTCTAGCCAACCCGAATCTCGAGGGCGAGATTCATCTTAAGGGGGGTAGGTTTGTAACATCCCAAAATTTCAATTTGGAATGTTATACATTAGAGCATCATGCATATCATATTTTATTTTGCATTTTGGTTGATCCTAGAAATTCTACGCAACTCAATGACCCACGGAGAGAGTTGGGGATTTCGTTATTTTCATATTTAAGCTCTCTCAAATTTTGAGAATAGGATCATTTGATTTTATTTATTTTATCATCAATTATTTCTACTACAAAAATATGAGAGAGGGAATAAAATGACTTTCCAAAAATAAAGAAATATTGAGGATTTAATAATAAAATCAAATAAGATTTTATTTCGGAGTTTTTCGGTGTTTTATTTGAATTTAGGAAAAAAGTGTGTTTTTGAAAATTGCATTTAGGGCCCAAATAAATGTTCACCTTGTGCGGCTTGATTTTAGAAGCCCGTGAAAATTTATTTTGGAATTTTTGGAGTCCGTTTAGTATTTCTTTTTATTTCTCTTCCGAGCGGAATAATTAAAAAAACGAACCGACTTCGGGCCGTACCCGAGCGGGACACCGCCCGGGGGCAGCCTTTAAATAGCGCCGCCCCGAGCCGCCCTAGCCCATCAGCCCCGCCTCGATCCGCGCGCGTTGCCGCCGACGATCCCGCCGCCCGAGGTTCGTCGCGCCTCATTTTCCGTGCCGAAAAAAATCAGCGTTCGTCGTTTTTCTTTTTCTCGGATTAAATCCACGATTTTTCTGATCGCGATTCCTGATCCGATTTTCGTTTTAGTTTAACTTTTCGCTCGTTTATCGGAATCAGGCGATTCAAGCGCCTAGGGATTCGTCTCGAAACCCTCTATCCGTTTAACCAACTTAAACAAGTTTTTGTTAATGTAAAATTTGCCCTAGATCCAGATTACTAGAACGAAGTTGTTTTCTTTCGCCGTTTGATTTGCATTGCTTCGTTCGATTTGATTCTTTTTGCCAACCGGAGTTCTTAAGTTGAACCTTCTGGTTAGATCTCTCATTTGAGTTTTACTCATGCATTAGATGAGTACTTATTGTATGCTTGCTTGTTTGTCTGCGATAGAATACCCGGAGTGCGCCGCCTGTTACTTCGAATCGTTAGGTTTCGCGGATCATCAGCAAGGCAAGTAACACTTTGATCATACCTTTTCTACTACCCAGTTTTATTGCATTAGATCAATCCTCACACATTGCATGATTAGGATCTAATTAAACCGTGGGATGGGAAGTAGATGAGGCAGTACCTATTACCTGTTTATTATTAAACCTTTGGGAGTTACTTCTACGTTTGCTTATTATGCCATGCTATGCTAGTAGACGTGGATTGGGTGAGTGAAATCCATGACAGATGTGAGATTGTTAATTAATGGTTTATCTAAGGTGGTAACTTAAACACACATCTGGGTGGATTGAGGCACCTGGGTATTCCAGGACTTGCCTGTTTTCTTTTGGACCGCCACCCAGGCTCAAAGGGATCACGAGACTATTCATACTAGAAACTTCCGTGTGCAGCCACAAGCTATTATGGGCTCTAGCATAGTTGATTAAGTCGTGCGAACTCTTACAGTGGTAGACTAGCAGATGTAGGGGATGTAGGTGGTATGGTCTACCCGATCGTAAGGTGCTAGCGCTTCTGAAAGACTATGTCTCGGTCATCCGTCTTCTCAAACACCCTGTAGTGCGAGAAACCAAACGGAGGCGATCGAGTCTTGTGGGGAAAAGTGCGCAAACCTCTACAGAGTGTAATAAACTAATCATGGTTAGCCGTGTCCCCGGTTATGGACATCTTGAGTATCTAGTGCTTGTATTATCATGTGAATCTCAACATGTTACTCTAAATTAATCTTGTTGGGTTATGTTTAATGATGATGCTTAATTGGGATTGAGAATGTTGTCAACCATTCTCAATGTTTAACAACTACCCTGATAGTAATTAAATTTTATTCTATTGAAGTAGGGAAAAATTGGCTTTACGCAAAACTGTAACCATAGAGCTTTCCACCAGCCAAATATGCATATAGTATAGCCGTTTCATTCCATTACTCTCTATGTGTTACATTGCCAGCATATTCCATGTGCTGACCCGTTTCGGGCTGCAACGTTAATGTTGCAGACTTTTCAGACAACGATTAAGGGATTTTAGGTCGTGGTCCTATACTCAGTGATGCCGTTGGAGTTGATGGACTCACTTATCTTCCAAGCCTTCCGCTGTTATCGTTATTAGATGGCCTTAAGCCATACTTATTGTAATAAGTTCTCTTTTGAGGCACTCGATGTAATAAGTGTGTGATTGTTACTCTGCTATAAATCCTCCGAGTACTGTGTGGTGTCAGCATTACTGATCCAGGGATGACACCGGAGCACAGAGATCAGACTGTTTGAGGTCTGGTCGCTACAAAGTAACATGACCTCTAGAACAGGATTACCGTACCACTCTAGTGCGGATCTTGCTCTGGTTGACCCACAAGGTCCGGTAGTAACTTGATTAGAAGTTTCATGATCATCATCATTAGCTTCATCACTAATTGGTGTAGGAATCACTGGAACTAATTTGTGTGATGAACTACTTTCCAATATGGGAGAAGGTACAGTTACCTCATCAAGTTCTACTTTCCTCCCACTCACTTATTTCAAGAGAAACTCCTTCTCTAGAAAGGATCCATTCTTAGCAACAAATATCTTGCCTTCGGATCTCTGATAGAAGGTGTACCCAATAGTCTCCTTTGGGTATCCTATGAAGACACATTTCTCCGATTTGGGTTCGAGCTTATCAGGTTGAAGCTTTTTCACATAAGCATCGCAGCCCCAAACTTTAAGAAACGACAACTTGGGTTTCTTGCCAAACCACAGTTCATATGGTGTCATCTCAACGGATTTCGACGGTGCACTATTTAATGTGAATGCAGCCGTTTCTAAAGCATAACCCCAAAATCATAGCGGTAAATCAATAAGAGACATCATAGATCGCAACATATCTAATGAAGTGCGGGTATGACGTTCGGACACACCATTACACTGTGGTGTTCCAGGTGGCGTGAGTTGCGAAACTATTCTGCATTGTTTCAAATGAAGACCAAACTCATAACTCAAATATTCACCTCCACGATCAGATCGTAGAAACTTAATTTTCTTGTTACGATGATTTTCCACTTCACTCTAAAATTCTTTGAACTTTTCAAATGTTTCAAGCTTATGTTTCATCAAGTAGATATACCCATATCTGCTCAAATCATCTGTGAAGGTCAGAAAATAAAGATATCCGCCACGAGCATCAACACTCATTGGACCGCATACGTCAGTATGTATTATTTCCAATAAGTCTGTTGCTCGTTCCATTGTTCCGGAGAACGGAGTCTTAGTCATCTTGCCCATGAGGCATGGTTCGCAAGCATCAAGTGATTCCAAAAGCCCATCAGCATGGAGTTTCTTCATGCGCTTTACATCAATATGACCTAAACGGCAGTGCCACAAATAAGTTGCACTATCATTATTAAACTTATATCTTTTGGCTTCAATACTATGAATATGTGTATCACTACTATCGAGATTCAATAAAAATAGGCCACTCATCAAGGGTGCATGACCATAAAAGATATTACTCATATAAATAGAACACCCATTATTCTTTGATTTAAATGAATAACCGTCTCGCATCAAACAAGATCCAGATATAATGTTCATGCTCAACGCTAGCACCAAATAACAATTATTCAGGTCTAATACTAATCCCGAAGGTAGATGTAGAGGTAGTGTGCCGACCGCGATCACATCGACTTTGGAACCATTTCCCACGTGCATCGTCACCTCGTCCTTAGCCATTATTCGCTTAATCCGTAGCTCCTGTTTCGAGTTGCAAATATTAACAACAGAACTAGTATCAAATACCTAGGCGCTACTGCGAGCATTATTAAGGTACACATTAATAACATGTATATCAAATATACCTTTCACTTTGCCATCCTTCTTATCCACCAAATACTTGGGCAGTTCCGCTTCCAGTGACCAGTCCCTTTCCCGTAGAAGCACGCAGTCTCAGGCTTAGGTCCATACTTGGGCTTCTTCACTTGAGCAGCAACTTGCTCGCCGTTCTTCTTGAAGTTCCCCTTCTTCCCTTTGCCCTTTTTCTTGAAACTAGTGGTCTTGTTAACCATCAACACTTCATGCTCCTTCTTGATTTCTACCTCCGCAGCTTTTAGCATTGCAAAGAGCTCAGGAATTGTCTTATCCATCACTTGCATATTATAGTTCATCATGAAGCTTTTGTAGCTTGGTGGCAGTGATTGAAGAACTCTATCGATGACACTATCATTAGGAAGATTAACTCCCAGTTGAGTCAAGTGGTTGTGGTACCCAGACATTCTGAGTATATGTTCACTGATAGAACTATTCTCCTCCATCTTGCAGCTATATAACTTATTGGAGACTTCATATCTCTCAATTTGGGCATTTGCTTGAAATGTTAACTTCAACTCCTGGAACATCTCATATGCTCCATGATGTTCAAAACGTCTATGAAGTCCCGATTCTAAGCCGTAAAGCATGGCACACTGAACTATCGAGTAGTCATCAGCTTAGATCTGCCAGATGTTCATAACATCTGGTGTTGCTCCTGCAGCGGGCTTTGCACCTAGCGGTGCTTCCAGGACGTAATTCTTCTGTGTAGCAATGAGGATAATCCTCAAGTTACGGACCCAGTCCGTGTAGTTGCTACCATCATCTTTCAACTTAGCTTTCTCGAGGAACGCATTAAAATTCAATGGAACAACAGGACAGGCCATTTATCTACAACAACATAGACATGCAAAATACTATAAGGTACTAAGTTCATGATAAATTAAATTTTAATTAATCATATTACTTAAGAACTCCCACTTAAATAGACATCCCTCTAGTCATCTGAATGATCATGTGATCCATATCAACTAAACCATGTTCGATCATCACGTGAGATGGAGAAGTTTTCAATGGTGAACATCACTATGTTGATCGTATCTACTATATGATTCACGCTTGACCTTTCGGTATCAGTGTTCCGAGGCCATATCTGCATATGCTAGGCTGGTCAAGTTTAACCTAAGTATTCTGCTTGTGCAAAACTAGCTTGCACCCGTTGTATGTGAACGTAGAGCTTATCACACCCGATCATCACGTGGTGTCTCAGCACGACGAACTCTAGCAACGGTGCATACTCAGGGAGAACACTTATACCTTGATATTTAGTGAGAGGTCATCTTATAATTCTACCGCCATACTAAGCAAAATAAGATGCATAAAAGGTAAACATCACCTGCAATCAATATAAGTGATATGATATGCCCATCATCATCTATGTCTTTGATCTCCATCTTCAAAGCACTGTCATGATTGTCGGCATCCTGGGAACAGGGGTCCCCAGACTTGCCTGCCTGCGGCTCACGGCGTGGCTCCGCCAGCGGTCCCGTACGGCCCATCTTCACTAGCAAAAACTCAAGACCCTCGCGAGGGACCGAGCCTCGCGAGGCGGACGACGCAAGACCTCCTCGGGGGCGGCCTCACCAGGCTGGCTCACAAGGGGCGGGGAGATCAAGGCAGGGGCACCTCGCGAGGTCCCTATGACATAAGCCATGATGACCAAGGCCAGGCAGACACTAGGCGGGCGCCAGCGTGCGTAGTGTCCTCGTTTCCTCTTTGGTGCTAAAGGGACAGGCGCAGGCGAGGAGTCCCGAGGCAGCAGGCAAAGATTTCCATATAGGTGCAACAAGACCAATACCAGCAGGACGGCAGGACGGAGGTCACCGCGGAGCCCAGGATGGCGTCACCACCAGAGCCTTTGGCAGGCGAAGACCACCTTTAGTCAGGATAACTTGTACTAGTTGTCTCCCTTCAAATTTGGCGGTTGTGTCACCCCTTCCCGCCAGCATTTGGGAAGAGGACCAGGGCCTCTATAAATAGGGCTAGCCACACCACAGTAGGAGGCAACGGGACAGAGGGATCCGAGGCCATTTAGATCATCCCCATCTACACAAACTCACCAAGCACAAGAGCACCTCTCCTCATGAGGCTGTTCTTCCCTTGTAACTGTTCATCCTCAGCCCAAGGGGCAATCCACTACACCACACTAGACTAGGGTATTACACCACATCGGTGGCCCGAACCAGTATAAATCTTGTGTCCCTTTGTTCTGCGAGTTTAACGCGCCGAGCCTTGAGATCATGGTGAGGAAGAGTGCAAGGGGGAGGAGAGATCTTCGTGCGCACCCCAGTGTTCGAACCTCAAGGGTTTTGCCGGAACCCGAAATCCAACATTTGGCGCGCCATGTAGGGGTGCGCTGAAGCTTTCCTTCCGTTGATCCATGTTCCACCGCTCCACTGCATCCATGTCAGACGTGTGTCGAGCCCACGCCGAGTGTCGGGATGCCCTCGTCGTCCGTGTCGCTCAGAAAGCCCATGTCGGCGGGCCTCCCCGTTGTTCTCCATCTCCTGCTGCCAACGCCGCTACCGGCCAGGCAGCAAATGAGCAGCAAGCATCATCACAGCACCCCTCCGTGTAGCGGGATGGCCGCACCGCCAGCCCGTCGCTGACTCCGGCCGGCTCATCATCTCACGCTCGCCGCGCACCCTGATACGTCTCCAACGTATCTATAATTTTTGATTGTTTCATGCCATTATATTATCAACTTTGGATGTTTTATATGCATTTATATGCTATTTTATATGATTTTTGGGACTAACCTATTAACCTAGAGCCCGGTGCCAGTTTCTGTTTTTTCCTTGTTTTAGAGTATTGCAGAAAAGGAAAATCAAACGGAGTCCAATTGACCTGAAACTTCACGGAACTTATTTTTGGACCAGAAGAAGCCCACGGAGTATCGGAGTTGGACCAGGAGAGTCTCGGGCTGCCCACGAGGGTGGGGGGCGCGCCCACCCCCCCTGGGCGCCCCCCGCTGCCTCGTGGATAGCCCAGAGGTCCACCAATGTACTTCTTCCTCCCATATATACCCATATACCCTAAAAACTTCGGGGAGCAGAATAGATCGGGAGTTCCGCCGCCAGAAGCCTCTGTAGCCACCGAAAACCAATCTAGACCCGTTCTAGCACCCTGCCAGAGGGGGGATCCCTCTCCGATGGCCATCTTCATCATCCCGGTGCTCTCCATGACGAGGAGGGAGTAGTTCTCCCTCGGGGCTGAGGGTATGTACCAGTAGCTATGTGTTTGGTCTCTCTCTCTCTCATATTCTTGAGGTGTTACGATCTTGATGTATCGTGAGCTTTGCTATTATAGTTGGATCTTATGATGTTTCTCCCCCTCTACTCTCTTGTAATAGAATGAGTTTTCCCTTTGAAGTTATCTTATCGGATTGAGTCTTTAAGGATTTGAGAACACTTGATGTATGTCTTGCGTGGGATACCCGTGGTGACAATGGGGTATTCTATTGATCCACTTGATGTATGTTTTGGTGATCAACTTGCGGGTTCCGCCCATGAACCTATGCATAGGGGTTGGCACACGTTTTCGTCTTGACTCTCCGGTAGAATCTTCGGGCACTCTTTGAAGTTCTTTGTGTTGGGTGAATAGATGAATCTGAGATTGTGTGATCCATATCGTGTAATCATACCCACGGATACTTGAGGTGGCATTGGAGTATCTAGGTGACATTAGGGTTTTGGTTGATTTGTGTCTTAAGGTGTTATTCTAGTACGAACTCTAGGGCTGTTTGTGACACTTATAGGAATAGCCCAATGGATCGATTGGAAAGAATAACTTTGAGGTGGTTTCGTACCCTACCATAATCTCTTCATTCGTTCTTCGCTATTAGTGACTTTGGAGTGACTCTTTGTTGCATGTTGAGGGATAGTTATGTGATCCAATTATGTTTTTATTGTTGAGGCAACTTGCACTAGCGAAAGTATGAACCCTAGGCCTTGTTTTCAACGCATTGCAATATCATTTACGCTCACTTTTATCATTAGTTACCTTGCTGTTTTTATATTTTCAGATTACAAAAACCTTTATCTACCATCCATATACCACTTGTATCACCATCTCTTCGCTGAACTAGTGCACCTATACAATTTACCATTGTATTGGGTGTGTTGGGAGAGACCATCTTCATCCTACGCCTCCTATGGATTGATAAACCTTAGGTCATCCACTTGAGGGAGATTTTCTACTGTCCTATGAACCTCTGCACTTGGAGGCCCAACAACGTCTACAAGAAGAAGGTTGTGTAGTAGACATCAAGCTCTTTTCTGGCGCCGTTGCCGGGGAGGTGAGTGCTTGAAGGTATATCTTTAGATCTTGCAATCGAGTCTTTTAGTTTCTTGTTTTATCACTAGTTTAGTTTATAAAAGAAAATTACAAAAAAATGGAATTAAGTTTGCCTCATACGCTTCATCTTTTTAATATCTTTCGTGAGTATGATGGAAAGGAAAATTGTGCCAAAGTGTTAGAAGAAGAATGCATTAAAATGTTTGGCACTAAATCTTTGAATGATGAGCATGATTGCAACATTGTTAGTATGAAATCCTTGAATATCCATAGTACTAATGATGATTGCACTAGTTATGATGAAAATGTCTCCTATAAACATGTCAATTTTTGTGGAGTGCATTGGGTTTGCAAGTACACACCAAATAGGGAAGATAGATATTGCAAGAGGCATAAGCATTTAGAAACTAAATTGTTGCAAGAAAGGCTAGATGTTTGTGCTGAAAATTTAAATTTTCTTGGCCATACTTATGAACTTTGCAATGAACGGGGTCATTTAACTATCTGATGCAAATTATTTCATGATCTAATAGTGTCCAAAAATTGTGATGACCTGATTTCCCTTGCATAGTATAATGAACTTAGTTTGCTTATGGGTTACGAAGAAATGAAACGTATAACTAAGCATCTTCCAGAATTTGCCCGTTTATAAACTTCTTGATTTTGATCTAGAAGAAATTTATATGTATTGTGCAGTGAATTGCATTGAAAATCCTTATATTGCCAACTACATAAATAAAA
Organism: Triticum aestivum; assembly: GCF_018294505.1. Taxonomy (NCBI): domain Eukaryota; kingdom Viridiplantae; phylum Streptophyta; class Magnoliopsida; order Poales; family Poaceae; genus Triticum; species Triticum aestivum. Next base: position 404,480,237 of record NC_057794.1, read on the forward strand.
GAAAAGAAATAGAGGATGAAGATAATACTAACGAAAGGGAAGAGACTTCCAAATACCCTCTTATTATTTCTTATGATGAATCGGGTAACAAGGAGGAGCCTCCTATTCAACCAATCTCATTAATAAGGAGCTCCAAAAGGAGGATTGAACCCACACATGATGTGGTGAAGAAGAAGAAAAGAAAAAGGAAGAGAGGTAAAAAGATATCTCTCCCAAATAATGCTGCTCCTATTACTGTTGTGCCTCCTGAAAATATAATTGTGGAAGATAATGATACTTCTTATGATCTTGAAAATCTTTTTGGCACTTGCTTGGAAGAATATGATAATTGCTATACTATTGGTGCTATCCATACTATTAATGATGAGAGTGATTATGCTTATGATATGAAAAGGCCCAAGCTTGGGGATGCTATGTTTGATGAAGATGATGTTTTTGAGAATATATTTGCTGTAATTAATGCTTATCCGAAGCTTGGGGATGCTACGTTTAATGAGGATGATATTTTTAGTATCCCAAGTTTTGATATGAAAATTTATAATGATGATAGCATGCCTCCTACTTATGATAATTATATTTATGAAAGTGGATTCGGAGAGGTCATGACTTTATTTAGTGATGATTCCACTATCTTGGAAGAGGTTTCAATCGATTATGATGAGAACAAAGTTGCTACTTATGATAATTATTGTGATGATACATATGCTATAAAAGGTAGTGATGATTATATTTATAAAAATTGTCATGATTATGATTACCCTTTTTCTGAACATTACTCTTTTAATGTGGAAACAATTTATAGTATTCGAATCTCTTATGATACTCCCACTATTCTGATTGAGAAGAATTTTGCTTATGTAGAGAGTATTAAAAATTCTATGCTTGTAGATCATGAAAATAATGCTTTATGTGATGGTTATATTGTTGAATTCATTAATGATGCTACTGAAAATTATTGTGAGGGAGGAATATATGCTTGTAGGAATTGCAATAATATCATGTTTCCTCTCTATGTGCTTAAAATTTTGAAGTTATGCTTGTTTTACCTTCCTATGCAAGTTGATTCTTGTTCTCATAAGTTGTTTGCTCACAAAATCCCTATGCATAGGAAGTGGGTTAGACTTAAATGTGCTAGTCATATTCTTATTGATGCTCTCTTTTTGTTTCAATTCTTATCCTTTATGTGAGCATCATTGAAATCATCATGCCTAACTAGGGGCGTTAAACGATAGCGCTTGTTGGGAGGCAAAACAACTTTATTTTTGTTCCTTACTTTTTGTTCCTTTTTAGTAATAATTCATCTAGACTCTGTTTAGATGTGGTTTTATGTCTTTAATTAGTGTTTGTGCCAAGTAGAACCTTTGGGAGGACTTGGGGAAAGTCTTGTTGATCTTGCTGTAAAAAACAGAAACTTTAGCGCTCACGAGAATTGCTGCCATTTTTTATTGGAGAGTGCTATTTAGTTAATTCTTTTTGAAGATGGTTAATAGATAAATTCCTCACTTCCAGAAATTTATTTGAGAATTTTATGAGTTCCATAAGTATACGTTTGATCCAGATTACTACAGACTGTTCTGTTTTTGACAGATTCTGTTTTCGATGTGTTGTTTGCTTATTTTGATGAATCTATGAGTAGTATCGGAGGGTATGAACCATAGATAAGTTGGAATACAGTAGATATTACACGAATATGAATTTAGAATGAGTTCACAACAGTACCTAAGTGGTGATTTATTTTCTTATACTAACGGAGCTTACGAGTTTTCTGTTAAGTTTTGTGTTGTGAAGTTTTCAAGTTTTGGGTAAAGATTCGATGGACTATGGAATAAGGAGTTGCAAGAGCCTAAGCTTGGGGATGACCAAGGAACCCCAAGGTAATGTTCAAGGACAACCAAGAGCCTAAGCTTGGGGATGCCCTGGAAGGCATCCCCTCTTTCGTCTTCGTTCATCGGTAACTTTACTTGGAGCTATATTTTTATTCGCCACATGATATGTGTTTTGCTTGGAGCGTCATTTTATTTTCTTTTGTTTTGCTTGATGTTTGAATAAAATACAAAGATCTGAAATTATTAAATGTTAGAGAGTCTTCATATAGTTTCATATTTGTTCGACAACTCATTGATCTTCACTTATATCTTTCGGAGTAGTTTGTCATTTGCTCTAGTGCTTCACTTATATCTTTTTAGAGCGCGGTGGTGGTTTTATTTTGTAGAAATAGGTGAACTCTCATGCATGCGTCACTTATATTATTTTGAGAGTCTTTTAGAACAGCATGGTAATGTGCTTTGTTTATGAATTTAGTCCTAATATGATGGGCATCCAAGAGGGATATAATAAAAACTTTCATATAAAGTGCATTGAATACTATGAGAAGTTTGATACTTGATGATTGTTTTGATATATGGAGATGGTGATATTAGAGTCATGCTAGTTGAGTAGTTGTGGATTTGAGAAATACTTGTGTTGAAGTTTGTGATTCCCGTAGCATGCACGTATGGTGAACCGTTATGTGATGAAGTCGGAGCATGATTTATTTATTGATTGTCTTCCTTATGAGTGGCGGTCGAGGACGAGCGATGGTCTTTTCCTACCATTCTATCCCCCTAGGAGCATGCGTGTAGTACTTTGTTTTGATAACTAATAGATTTTTGCAATAAGTATGTGAGTTCTTTATGACTAATGTTGAGTCCATGGATTATACACACTCTCACCCTTCCACCATTGCTAGCCTCTCTAGTACCGCGCAACTTTCGCCGTACCATAAACCCACCATATATCTTCCTCAAAACAACCACCATACCTACCTATTATGGAATTTCCATAGCCATTCTGAGATATATTGCCATGCAACTTTCCATCGTTTCGTTATTATGACACGCTTCATCATTGTCATATTGCTTTGCATGATCATGTAGTTGACATCGTATTTGTGGCAAAGCCACCATTCATAATTCTTCCATACATGTCACTCATGAGTCATTGCACATCCCAGTACACCGCCGGAGGCATTCATATAGAGTCATATCTTGTCCTAAGTATCGAGTTGTAATTCTTGAGTTGTAAGAAAATAAAAGTGTGATGATCATAATTATTAGAGCATTGTCCCAGTGAGGAAAGGATGATGGAGACTATGATTCCCCCACAAGTCGGGATGAGACTCCGGACGAAAAAAAAGAGGCCATAAAAAAGGAGAAGGCCCAAATAAAAAATGAGTCTCCTATGTTATCACTTTCATATACTAGTGGGAATTTTTCATTATAGAACTTGGCTTGCATATTCCAATGATGGGCTTCCTCAAAATGCCCTAGGTCTTCGTGAGCAAGCAAGTTGGATGCACACCCACTTAGTTTCTTTTTGAGCTTTCATATACTTTTAGCTCTAGTGCATCCGTTGCATGGCAATCCCTACTCACTCACATTGATATCTATTGATGGGCATCTCCATAGCCCGTTGATACGCCTAGTTGATGTGAGACTATCTTCTCCCTTTTTGTATTCTCCACAACCACCATTCTATTCCACCTAAAGTGCTATGTCCAAGGCTCACGCTCATGTATTGCGTGAAGATTGAAAAGGTTTGAGAACATCAAAAGTATGAAACAATTGCTTGGCTTGTCATCGGGGTTGTGCATGATTTAAATATTTTGTGTGGTGAAGACGGAGCATAGCCAGACTATATGATTTTGTAGGGATAGCTTTCTTTGGCCATGTTATTTTGAGAAGACATAATTGCTTTGTTGGTATGCTTAAAGTATTATTATTTTTATGTCAATATTAAACTTTTGTCTTGAATCTTATGGATCTGAACATTCATGCCAAAATAAAGAGAATTACTTAGATAAATATGTTAGGTAGCATTCCACATCAAAAATTCTGTTTTTATCATTTACCTACTTGAGGACGAGCAGGAATTAAGCTTGGGGATGCTGATACGTCTCCAACGTATCTATAATTTTTGATTGTTCCATGCTATTATGTTATCAACTTTGGATGTTTTATATGCATTTATATGCTATTTTATATGATTTTTGGGACTAACCTATTAACCTAGAGCCCAGTGCCAGTTTCTGTTTTTTCCTTGTTTTAGAGTATTGCAGAAAAGGAAAATCAAACGGAGTCCAATTGACCTGAAACTTCACGGAACTTATTTTTGGACCAGAAGAAGCCCATGGAGTATCGGAGATGGACCAGAAGAGTCCCGGGCTGCCCACGA
>NC_057794.1:404484735-404580670 GCF_018294505.1 Triticum aestivum
CGCGTGCCCCTGCCTCGTGGACAGCCCGGAGGTCCACCGACGTACTTCTTCCTCCCATATATACCCATATACCATGGAAAATTCGGGGAGCAGAATAGATCGGGAGTTCCGCCGCCAGAAGCCTCCGTAGCCACCGAAAACCAATCTAGACCCGTTCTGGCACCCTGTCGGAGGGGGAATCCCTCTCCGGTGGCCATCTTCATCATCCCGGTGCTCTCCATGATGAGGAGGGAGTAGTTCTCCCTCGGGGCTAAGGGTATGTACCAATAGCTATGTGTTTGATCTCTCTCTCTCTCTCGTGTTCTTGAGGTGTTACGATCTTGATGTATCGCGAGCTTTGCTATTATAGTTGGATCTTATGATGTTTCTCCCCCTCTACTCTCTTGTAATGGATTGAGTTTTCCCTTTGAAGTTATCTTATTGGATTGAGTCTTTAAGGATTTGAGAACACTTGATGTATGTCTTGCGTGGGATACCCGTGGTGACAATGGGGTATTCTATTGATCCACTTGATGTATGTTTTGGTGATCAACTTGCGGGTTCCGCCCATGAACCTATGCATAGGGGTTGGCACACGTTTTCGTCTTGACTCTCCGGTAGAATCTTCGGGGCACTCTTTGAAGTTCTTTGTGTTGGGTGAATAGATGAATCTGAGATTGTGTGATGCATATCGTATAATCATACCCACGGATACTTGAGGTGACATTGGAGTATCTAGGTGACATTAGGGTTTTGGTTGATTTGTGTCTTAAGGTATTATTCTAGTATGAACTCTAGGGCTGTTTGTGACACTTATAGGAATAGCCCAACGGATCGATTGGAAAGAATAACTTTGAGGTGGTTTCGTACCCTACCATAATCTCTTCGTTCGTTCTCCGCTATTAGTGAATTTGGAGTGACTCTTTGTTGCATGTTGAGGGATAGTTATGTGATCCAATTATGTTATTATTGTTGAGGGAACTTGCACTAGCGAAAGTATGAACCCTAGGCCTTGTTTCAACGCATTGCAATACCGTTTAAGCTCACTTTTATCATTAGTTACCTTGCTATTTTTATATTTTCATATTACAAAAACCTTTATCTACCATCCATATACCACCTGTATCACCATCTCTTTGTCGAACTAGTGCACCTACAGAATTTACCATTATATTGGGTGTGTTGGGGACACAAGAGACTCTTTGTTATTTGGTTGCAGGGTTGATTGAGAGAGACCATCTTCATCCTATGCCTCCTACGGATTGATAAACCTTAGGTCATCCACTTGAGGGAAATTTGCTACTGTCCTACGAACCTCTGCACTTGGAGGCCCAACAACGTCTACAAGAAGAAGGTTGTGTAGTAGACATCACACCCATGGACGCGCAGGCTGCGCTGCTCATGGCATGCGAGCTCCTGCGCTACAGCCCGGTTGACAACCTCTACGAGGACTGGCTGGACCGCATGACCAAGCTCGTCAGCGCTGTTGGGGGCTCTCCTGCACCATCCCTCTCGCTGCCTCACCCACCTCCGGCTGCGGGCGACGTACCTCACGGAGCGCCTCCACATCAAGACGACACCCTTGCGCCAAGACGCGCAGCTCACGGAGCGCCACCGCCCCCTCCGCGTCAAGATGGTGTCCTCGCCCCAAGACGCACGGTCCCGCGGCATGATCTGCCATGCCGTGTGCCTGCGAACGAAGAAGGAAGCTACCAAGAGGTTCCCAAGCCGCAAGAAAACGCTCCAGCACTCCCGGCACCACCACGACAAGACCGCGTGCGTGCCGCCTGCGGTGGCGGTGCGCGGACATCAAGGGAAGGCTCCGCCCCTATAGAGGGCCCCGGTGGCCACCACAGGCTGCCGCGCCTTCGCTCCCGAGCTGCGCACCGTCGTTTGGCCAGGCAAGTTCAAGCCGGATCTGCCTCCGCGCTACAACGGCACCCCCGACCCCGCGGAGTTCCTGCAGCTCTACGAGCTGAGCATCGAGGCGGCCAACATCGACGAAAAGGTCATGGCGAGTTGGTTTCCCATGGCTCTCAAGGATGGCGCCCGCTCATGGCTCCTGAACCTGCCCGCGGGATCAATCTCCTCCTGCGGCGAGATACGCAACCGCTTCATCGCCAACTTCCAGGGCACTCGCGACTGCCCTCCGGCTACGGGTGACCTGCGCCGCATCAAGCAACAGCCGGGAGAGACCTTGCAGAAGTACATCTAGCGCTTCAACAGCGTTTGTCTAAAGATCCCCAAGGTGATGGACGAGCCATCATCTCAGCGTTTTCCGATGGCGTCCGCGACATCAAGAAAGAGGAGGAGCTCGCCATCCACGAGGAGCTATGCACGACTCTGGAGTTGTTCAACATAGCAACCAAGTGTGCAAGAGCTGAGGAGGGGCGTCTCTTCCTCCTCGAGCTCCCTACTGCCGACCCGAAGGAGAAGAAAGCCAAGGCCAAGGACGTGAAGCGCAAGGGAGTGGTCGTGCTCACAGCGGAGCCGGACACGAAGCGCAGCCGGGACCACCCCGAGTCGTCCAAGAGCAGCCGTCCATTTTGTGCCTTCCACAACGTACACAGCTATAACACCAACGATTGTCAAGAGCTTGGGGCAATCCGAGACGGACGCTTCAGTCGATGCCCCGAGCGCTACGACTGGGGCTACGGCCGAGGAGGAGGATGAGGTGGAGGACGCTGGGACGACCGTGACCCCTACCAGGAGTGGCGCGACCGGCCTCGTGAGGACCACTGGTAGGAGCAGCCTCATGAGGGCGCCTGGCGCGACCAGCCTCGCGAGGACCGTCCTTAGGGCAATCCTGGCCTCCCTCTGCAGCCGCCACCACCAAGAAGGAACGACAACCACCATCAGGACGAGGGGGCTGGGGGCTTCTAGGAACCGTGTGCTATCGCCTGCATCTTGGGCGGAGCTCAGGCCCCAGCATCTCGGCATATCTTCAAGTAGTTTGCTCGCGAGGTGAATGCATCCCTTCCTAGGCTCAAGGCCACGCGCCCGCTCAGGTGGTCCAAGTACGCCATCACCTTCAGCTTGGCGGACCAACTCAAGTGCGCGACGACTGTCGGCGTCCTCCCGATGCTCTGTTCACCCGTCATCAGCAATGTCCAAGTCACCAAGAACCTTAACGTCATGTTCGTCGAGACATTTGACAGCCTCCAAGTGCCATACAATCAGCTTCAGCCCACCAAGCCCTTCTCAGGAGTGACTGATGCTCCACCACCCCGATAGGGCAAGTTCGTCTCCCTGTCACCTTAGGACAGCGCGACAACTACCGCACTGAGCTCATCGACTTCGACGTTGCCCACACATCCATCTGTCGTACAATGCCATCCTCATGTACCCAACATTAGCCAAATTCATGGCAGTGACCCACCATGGCTACAACGTCCTCAAGATGCCAGGAAGCGGCGGAATCATCACAGTCTCCTGCAAAGAAAGAGACGCGGTGTGCTCCCTCGAGTGCGCCTTCCAAGTCGCAGCAATCGAAGACCCTGATAGCGAGGGCACGCAGTACCCTCCTGAAGCCATCCCTAAGAAGAAGAAGCAACTACTCCGCATAGGGCCTCAACGGGGCGGCGCCTCTAGCGGTGCCACATTAGGATTGGCGCCCGCACCTGCGGTGCCTCCCTCCCTTGCATAGGAAGGCGCGCCCGGCGCCCTCCTCGGGCAGGCCTCGGGGGCTCTCTTCTGGAGGGCCTCGGACCTAGCCGACATCACGAGGGAGGCACTCGGGCACCACGTGGAGGCGTGCTTCGTGGCACATTTCCCTCAAGAGGGCACCGGGCGAGGAGCGCCCGGCGCTCAGGAGTTCATCGTCAAGGCCACCCAGGAGTTTCAGGAAGCAAGGGCAATACGTGGCGACTGCCGCCCACCTGGTGCAGCTCCCCATCTAGGCAAGGGTGGTGAGCTGCACGTCTGCGTCGATATCCCAGGGCTCAACAGGGCCGCATCTCAGGAGCGCTTCTGGCCTTCGCGCGCTGGCCGGTGCAAGGGTCCACCTCACAGCTACGTTCGCATGCTGTTTGGCCTGCCGAGCATGGCAGCCGCCTTCTAGCGCAACCTACGAAGTATCCTGGCAACCTAGGAGGCCAGGCATCACGCGGTCCTGGCGGAGATGGAGACGGTCCTCAGGGAGCCACCTGAGCTCCTAGAGCCTCCCAAGGCTCAGGGTCTTGACGGCTCATGAGGAGCGACTTCTTCAGCGCGCGCCTTCAGCTACCCCAACGCTCCTTCGACAACAAAACCAGGTGACATTTTCCAAGTTCATTCAGCTGGGAGCGCCCCTCGGGCTGCATTATTCCCAAGTCGCATGGGCCTGTCCCTGCAGCGTGTATCCTCTTGCATCTTTAGCTTACCTCACTAGGGGTGCCCCTCGGGCTGCATCATCCCCAGGCCGCTCGGGTCCGTCCCAATGGCATGTATCATTCTCGGATCTATCTAAGCTAGCTGGTTCCCATGCATGAGTTATTTATAGTCATCACCTGCTTGATTGCCACCCACCACGGGAGCCGCGCACTGATCATTTTTCTTTAGGATCCTTCACATGAGAAGACTAGGCACGACGCCTGTGCTCGGGTCCGTCCCTGCAACATCGATAAACCCAATGGCTCAGCTCTATCTGGTAGGATGGCCCCGTTCACGTCACCTCCTGGGGTCGTTGGTGCTTGGCCTCCTCATGCGATAGCCTTAGGAGGCCCGCTCGGCCCAGGTTGCCTAACCATCTCGCAGGACCACCACAGCCATCAAGAGCCAAGACCATGCGCAACCCGCCTTGAGGTAGGGCCTCGTGAGTCCCGCTCTTGCTCACGAGTGCCCAGACACACCTCGTCCAGCCCTGTCGTGCAAGCCACGTGTCAGGGCGGGGCTGTACACGCCTCGGGGGCTCCACTCAGAGGGAGCCCTCACCCACGCACCAGTGGAAGCACCATGCTCCACGCTGGCAGTCGACACTGTCAAGGAGCAGCTATGCCCGTGCAAGTGCGGAAGCGCTATGCTTCGTGCTGGTGATAAACAACTGAGGGCGGCCTCATGGCAGTATCAACCTCAGGGAATTTCCGAGCTCAGTGTCTAGCCTCATCGCAACACCTCCCCTTGGGAGAGTCGCGCGAGGGGGCTGGGCACGAGGGCTGCGCTCGGGTCACGCCTGAGCGTACACCACCCTACTAGGTCCCTCGGACCTGGTCGTCGCGCGCCCTCCCAAGTGAAGCCAAGGTATGAAGGTCATTTGGACGTCAAGGGGGACTCCTGAGCATCGTGACTCAAGAGCCTAACTGGCTGCATAGCCCCTCACTCCTTGGTCCGTCCTGGTGATCCGGACGGTCCAATGGCAACTGAGGTATGCGCGGGGTCGTGCCCTGCCAACGTAGAACACTAGGCCTACTCTCGCATCTCCTTTCTATAAGCTGTTTGCGCGTCAAGGGGGACTCCTGAGCATCGCGACTCAGGAGCCTAACTGGCCACGTAGCCCTGATACGTCTCCGTCGTATCTATAATTTTTGATTGTTCCATGCCAATATTCTACAACTTTCATATACTTTTGGCAACTTTTTATACTATTTTTGGGACTAACATATTGATCCAGTGCCCAGTGTCAGTTCCTGTTTGTTGCATATTTTTTGTTTTGCAAAAAATCCATATCAAACGGAGTCCAAACGGAATAAAAACGGACGGAGAATATTTTTGGAATATATGTGAAATATGGGAAGAAAATCAACGCGAGACGGTGCCCGAGGGGGCCACGAGGCAGGGGGGCGCGCCCCTGACCCTCGTGGCCCCCCCGTAAGGCGGTTACTGCTCTTCTTTGGCCACAAGAAAGCTAATTTTCAGAAAAAATTTAGGGCGAAGGTTTCAATCCAATCAGAGTTATGAATCTCCGGATATATAAGAAACGGTGAAAGGGCAGAATCAGAGAACGTGGAAACAGAGAGAGACAGAGAGATAGATCCAATCTCGGAGGAGCTCTCGCCCCTCCCACGCCATGGAGGCCATGGACCAGGGGGAAACCCTTCTCCCATCTAGGGAGAAGGTCAAGGAAGAAGAAGAAGAAGAAGAAGGGGGCTCTCTCCTTGTCGGTGTCAAAACCGGCGGATCTCGGGTAGGGGGTCCTGAACTGTGTGTCTAGGCCGGATGGTAACAGGAGGCAAGGGACACGAAGTTTTACCCAGGTTCGGGCCCTCTCGATGGAGGTAAAACCCTACGTCCTGCTTGATTAATATTGATGATATGGGTAGTACAAGAGTAGATCTACCACGATATCAGAGAGGCTAAACCCTAGAAGCTAGCCTATGGTATGATTGTTGTTGTGTATGTTGTCCTACGAACTAAAACCCTCCGGTTTATATAGACACCGGAGAGGGTTAGGGTTACACAAAGTCGGTTACAATGGTAGGAGATCTGCATATCTGTATCGCCAAGCTTGCCTTCCACGCCAAGGAAAGTCCCTTCCGGACACGGGACGAAGTCTTCAATATTGTATCTTCATAGTCCAGGAGTCCGGCTGAAGGTATAGTCCGGCCATCCGGACACCCCCTAATCCAGGACTCCCTCAGTAGCCCCTGAACCAGGCTTCAATGACGACGAGTCCGGCGCGCAGATTGTCTTCGGCATTGCAAGGCGGGTTCCTCCTCCAAGTACTTCATAGAAGATTTTGAACACAAAGATAGTGTCTGGCTCTGCAAAATAAGTTTCCACATATTGCCATAGAGAGAATAATATTTACACAAATCTAATCTGCTGACGTATTCCGTAGTGTGACACACCACAACCAAGCCTTTATCCGAGTCATTTCATTATCCCACCTTAACGCGTCATGCGAGGCGGTTTCCTTGGCACGTCTTGTTAAAGCAGAGATCGTGTCCCCTTATTCCGGGATTCTCATCAATACGGGCGTGGGTAACCCAACCGCGCCATTGATTACGGTGCTTGGAGATAAGCGAGTTTTACCAGGCTGGTGGGGACACGTAGTTGCGTCCACCCATATAAGGGGATAAGGATCCACCCTTTCACCTATGCCTTCTTCCTCCCTTGCTTATCCATTCTCGCGCACTCGAGCTCCAGCGCCCAAGTCTGCACTCCCCACCTCAACCTTCTCCAGCCATGTCCGGAGCGGGAGGCAAGTGGATGGTCTCCTCGGTCACGGAGGGACACATCAAAAAACTGAGGAAGGCCGGATACTTGTCTAACGACATTGCGTACCGGCTTCCCGAAAAGGGGCAGCTCATCCCCACCCCTAGGCCCTATGAGAGGGTAGTGTTCCTCCCCCATTTCCTCCGCGGACTGGGCTTCCCTCTTCACCCATTTGTCCGGGGGCTCATGTTCTACTATGGCCTAGATTTCCACGATCTGGCCCCGAACTTTGTCCTCAACATCTCGGCGTTTATCGTCGTGTGCGAGGCTTTCCTCCGCATCCGCCCCCATTTCGGCCTATGGCTCAAGACTTTCAATGTCAAGCCGAAGGTGGTGCGCGGCAACCAGGCGGAGTGCGGAGGTGCCATGGTGGGCAAGATGGCCAACGTTTTATGGCTCGAGGGCTCCTTTGTGGAGACCCTAAAGGGGTGGCAATCGGGGTGGTTTTACATCACCGAGCCACACGACCCCGAATGGGTCGCAACCCCCGAGTTTCGATCCGGACCCCCTACGCGGCTCACCTCCTGGAAGGAGACGGGCCTGTCGTGGGGTAAAAAAGGAGAGCTGACCGGACTCCAAACATGCATCCAAACCCTGGTGGACAAGAAACTCAAACTTGTCAACGTAGTCCAGGTTATGCTCATCCGCCTGATCCTCCCGTGTCAACAATGGGCTTTCAACCTGTGGGAGTTCGACCCGGCGCGGCACCAAACTCTGAGCAGGCTCTTCGACACGACGTACGAAGATGCCTGGAAGGTGCTTTTCAAGGGCGCCGAGGCCCCCGCATCCGCTACCTAGGATTGCGGATTTAGTACGCAGCGTCATGCTCATGCGGTAAGCTGTTTTTTCCTTTTACAGGGTATCAGTTTTTCATAGTTTGACTCCATGCGGGATCTAAGCTCCCTTACCTTTGACAGGATTGGCAAGTGACGTCTGGACAGATCAACTATCCGGCTCCTTTGCCCGAAGGCCCAGCGGACGCTCGCTTGGCGAAGCTGCTAGTTCCGGCACCCTATGTGGTGCCGGAGAAGAAGGCCGCGAAAAAGTCCACGGGGACTCGAAAGAGTGCCGGCACCAGGAGGTGTCGGATCCATCATCCGACGGTTCCGAGGCGCATTCCTCCCGTGAAGACGAGGAGGAAGAAGAAGAGACCTCTCCCCCTCCAGCGGGAGGAGAGAAGAAAAGGAAGGCCGCCCTCTCTAGGGAGGCCGGAGGGTCCAAGAAGGGAAAAACCCTTCCTCTGGACTACTCCACCGACGCCGACGACGGCGGAGAGGAGTGGTCGCCTAGGGCCAAGCCCCTGGCAAAATCGTAAGTATCCGGATACCAGAGTAATTCATAGTATTCATTTATTGCACAGCTTTCCCTTATGTCGAATATGTTTATGCAGCCCACCCAAAGACCGGCTCGACGCGTCGTTGAGCGGCTCACTGGACTCGCCGGATGTGAACTCGCTTCTGACGGCTTCCTCTCCCCGCCCTACGGATGACACCGAAGTGTTGTCCCAACAGGTTCCAAGCCGGGAGGAGGTGGTCCTGGAGGCGCCGCAAGGCGACCTCCCGGACTCCAGGAGTAAAGGGGATGAAACCCCCCAGGGCTCCAAGTCCGGCTCTAGGCCGGACACCGCTCCGGAACCTTCAAAGGTTCTAGAGTCCGGCGGGGGACCTCCTTCCAAGAGGAGCAAGCCCACCGTGCCGGTGACCCCCGTCCAACCGGAGGCGCCGGACAATCTGTTGGAGGCGCTCCAAGGCGCCTCCATCGATGAGGAGCACCGCACCATTATGAGTGCAGTGGTCCAGAAGGTTCAGTCCGCCAAGAGCGGACTGACTGAAGCTTGTACTAGCCTTTTAACAGGCTTTGAAGTAAGTAAAGAATGTGTAAATAATATTACCGCATAGACAGTAGCCCCTGATGCTCTGTTTGGCGTTCGGGAAGAAAAGCCGAATAGAGGATCAAATAAAATTCGCAGGAGTCTAACAAAAAGGAGTCAATATGCGCATGCAGGCTTCTCTGCTTGCGTCCGCCGCACTGACTGCGGAAGTGGACACGCTAAAGCAGAACCTCGAGCGGTCCGAGCAAGAGCTCGGGCGTGCCAAGAAGCAGCTCGAGGACAATGAAGGTAGGAAATACCTTGTTTAAATATATATAAAAAGGTGCAATTGCAAAAAATGACAGGATTATCGTGGCTATTGTAGGGGCCACGTCTGAGGTGGCGACCCTTAAGCAAGCGCTGGTCGAGGCCGAGAAGAGGGCGGCCATGGAGCGCACCGAGCGGGAGAAGTATGAGGCCGATGTTGGCAAGGTATGGCAAGAGCTCCAGGCTCTCATGGAAAAACATGAGAGTTTGGAGCTTGACTCAAAGACGCGAGTGTCCGAGCTCGCGGTGGCTATTGGAAATGCCAAGTCTGCCAAGGCCGAATCCCAGAAGACCCTCTAGGAGTTGGATGAGGTGAAGAATATAGCGGTGGGTAAGGCATTCTTTATGCAAAGCAAACACATAAACGTGAGTTACTTGTTACTTACCCGAATCCGGAGCTCTCTAGGAGCGTTCGCAGATCTTCCCCGGAGTGTGTCCAATGCCGTTGCATTCTATCGAGCTGAGGAGCGCAGCTTGACAGAGAAGGTGTTCTGGTCTCAGTATGCTGAGGCCGGACACCCCGTGCCCCTGAGCGACCAGCTGAAGTAACTGGTCGAGCTCCACAAGGTGGCCGAACAGGCCATGAAGGGCCTCATAGTTCGGCTGTGGCCTGGAGGGGCTCTGCCTGGGAGCTATTTCGGGCTGGTGCGGCGGCTGGTGGAGGCCTGTCCAAGGCTCAAAGTCATCAAGCGCTCCGTCTGCATTGAAGGTGCCCGTAGGGCCCTTGCCCGTGCTAAGGTGCACTGGGGCAAGCTGGATGCTGAGAAGCTTGTGAAGGACGGGCCACCGCTGGGGAAAGAGCATCGCAAGCCCGAGAATTATTATAAGGATGTTCTGAAGGGTGCCTGCCTTGTGGCGGATGAATGTTCTAGGGATGTAATTTTTGAGTGAAACTTGCTCGTTTTGTCCTGTGCGCTGAAAACTTGTTCATATGCGCTAAGCAATGCTGTTGGAATAAATATTACCTTTTGTGCGGTTGTTTATCAATTCTGAGAGATGGCAAGTCGTCGGCTTCTGCCCCTGTGCCGCTAGTGCTGGGGTGTTCGGGGATAAACTTGAGCGCTCTTTTCCCCATGTTTGGGTCCTTCGAAGGAGGCGCTCAGCCCAATGAACAAGGCAATCAGACTATAATGCGTGAACACTCTCACTTAGCCATAGAATTCTATAATTTTAAATTTCGGCGAAGCCCCTGGTATTTGGAAGACCGAGTTTGGGGCGCTATCCACGCCTTGGCCGGACAGAGCCGGCTCCTCGCTCTAAGCGGCATAAGTCGTTAGGGACTCGAAAAACCTCTTAAACAGCGACCAGCTCTCGCTTCATCATGACAGTCAGTTTTAGCTTTCTCCACTGAGGTGCTCGACCCAGCTCAACTGGGGCACAATCGCAGTGGTTCTCCTAGTGCTACCTTAGCCGATATAGCGGAACGTAAGGCACCAAAACATAGGAGCCGGGCAAACCCAACTATTGACCCAAGACATGATTCGGAGCCGATGCATATAATGCTATAAGTTCGGGGTGCCGCACTTGTTAAAGTGTTCGGACTTCTCACACCATATTGAGGGGTACTAAAGCCCCTGGCGTATTTAGGCCGTACCAAAGTGTACGGGTGCAATATGTCATTAAGGAACATATATATATATAAAAGAGTAATGCAAAAATAGACAAAAGCTATGCACTGTTTATTAAACAGGGCTGCGATCATTGCAGAACAATACAAATAATGCGATAAGCAAAAGGTTGGACAATGTAACATGTCCGTTCCAGGGGCAAGCTGTGGAATAGTATGCGAAACAGGTATACTGCTCGTGATAGAGACCACCTGGGAGTTCCGCAATGCGGTGTGGCTTGTCTGCTTCCCTGGTTCTTGCATCGTTTGTGCGGCAATTGAACTGCCGAACAGGCCTTCCGAAGTGTGGAGTCCTGAAAGTAAGAGAAAATTAAAAAATCGGCAGCCCCTGGTGCGGTTTAAGCCGTGTTTCGGGCGTGCTGTGATGGTGCCCCTTCCCTTGTACCCATGGTATTTCTAGAGCGTAGTTATGTACGCGAAGTACTGGTGTCGCATTTTTGCGAGGGCTGGGGTTGGGGCCGCATTGCTACGCCTGCTCGGATTGTGCCAGGCGGTCTTGTTGTAGGTTACTCCGGGCGCGCTTGACGGTGTCCGGTCGTTTAATGGCCGGACTGGAGAACTGCCTGGAGAGGCTGCTTTGTACTTCCGCTGCAAGGGCCGCCGTGTGCTCCTCTGTTCGGAGGGAGCGTTCGGTGTTTCCATTGACCGTAATTACTCCTCGAGGGCCTGGCATCTTGAGCTTAAGGTATGCGTAGTGCGGTACCGCATTGAACTTGGTGAATGCGGTTCGCCCGAGCAGTGCGTGATAGCCACTGCGGAATGGGACTATGTTGAAGATTAACTCCTCACTTCGGAAATTATCCGGAGATCCGAAGACCACTTCAAGTGTGACTGAGCCTGTACAGTTGGCCTCTAGACCTGGTATTACGCCTTTAAAGGTTGTTTTGGTGGGCTTAATCCTCGAGGGATCTATGCCCATTTTCCGCACTGTATCCTGGTAAAGCAGGTTCAGGCTACTGCCGCCGTCCATAAGGACTCTAGTGAGATGAAATCCGTCAATAATTGGGTCTAGAACCAATGCTGCGAATCCGCCATGACAAATGCTAGTGGTATGGTCCCTTCGATCAAAGGTGATCGGGCAGGAGGACCATGGGTTGAACTTTGGGGCGACTGGCTCTACCGCGTATACGTCCCTTAACGCGCGCTTCCGCTCCCTTTTGGGGACGTGGGTTGCGTATATCATGTTCACCGTCCGCACTTGTGGGGGAAAACCCTTCTGTTCACTGTTGTTCGGCGGCCGGGGCTCCTCGTCGTCATCTCTATGCAGCCCCTTGTCTTCATTTTCGGCGTTTAACTTGCCTGCCTGCTTGAACACCCAACAATCCCTGTTCGTGTGATTGGTCGGCTTTTCGGGGGTGCCATGTATCTGGCACAAGCGGTCTAGTACTCGGTCCAAACTGGATGGGCCCCTAGGATTCCTTTTGAATGGCTTTTTCCGCTGACCGGATTTAGAGCCTCTGAATCCGGCATTAACTGTCGTATCCTCAGCATTGTCGTCGTCAATGCGGCGCTTCTGCTTGTTGCGACGCGACCTGCCACTACTGTCCCTGGTATCCGAATTACCAGGGTTCTTGGTCATATTGTTGCTATGAGCAAGCCAACTGTCTTCTCCCGCGCAAAAGCGGGTCATGAGTGTCGTGAGTGCTGCCATAGACCTCGGCTTTTCCTGTCCAAGGTGCCGGGCAAGCCACTCGTCACGGATATTGTGCTTGAAGGCTGCTAGGGCCTCAGCATCCGGACAGTCGACTATTTGATTTTTCTTTGTTAGGAACCGTGTCCAGAATTGCCTGGCTGATTCCTCTGGCTGCTGAATTACGTGACTTAGGTCATCGGCGTCTGGGGGTCGCACATAAGTGCCCTGGAAATTGTCGAGGAATGCGGCTTCCAGGTCCTCCCAACAACTGATTGATCCTATTGGCAAGCTGTTAAGCCAATGCCGAGCTGGTCCTTTAAGCTTGAGTGGGAGGTATTTGATGGCGTGGAAATCATCGCCGCGGGCCATGTGGATATGAAGGAGATAATCCTCGATCCATACCGCAGGATCTGTTGTGCCATCATATGATTCGATATTTACGGGTTTGAAACCCTCGGGGATTTGATGATCCATTATTTCGTCTGTGAAGCATAGTGGGTGTGCGGCGCCTCTGTACTGGGCTATATCATGATGTAGCTCCAATGAGCTTTATCTACTGTGTTCGGCCCTGCCGAATTTGTGGCCGGCGTGACGGTTACCGTCTCGAGCCGTGGGGCGCCCACGCGATCTGTAGATCGATCTTGTTTGCCTTGCCTTGTCCTCCAACATATCTCGTAAGTCCGGCACATATTCCCATGCCTTGGTACGGGGTGCGGCTTGAGTGGAGGGCCGAGAGGCCTCTCTGTCGCGGCCACGAGGTGGCCGGTCGGCCGCATCAAGTGCTTCCTCCTTTAATTGGGGTAGCAACCTGCGCTTTGGGTAGCTCTTGGAGGGGCGTTCGATTTTATGCTCTTCGGCCGCAAGGACTTCAGTCCATCTATAGACTAGCAAATCTTGATCAGCTCTAAGCCGTTGCTGTTTTTTATTGAGGCTTCTTGCCGTGGCCATAAGCCTGCGTTGAAAACGCTCTTGCTCGACGGGATCCTCTGGCATGGCGAATTCGTCGTCGTCGAGGCTTGCCTTGTCTTCGGAGGGAGGCATATAATTATCGTCCTCGACCTCTCTGTCTGCCGCTCTCTCATGAGGGCTGATTTCTCCATCCTCCTGTGCTAAGTCTTGCTGGAGGGGGTTTTCTTCGGCACTTTTCGGAGTATTATTATCTCCCGTGCTGGAATCACCGTATTTGTTTTGGCAGGATTTTGAGCGGCGCCGCTGACGCCGGCGCTTAGGCTGTTTCTTGGAGGGGTCATCCTCCACTGTTCCATCGCCATCTCCTTCTTTTGGGGTGTCCACCATGTATATGTCATATGACGAGGTGGCTTTCCAGGGCCTGATAGGCGCTGGTTCTTCATCGTCTCCTTCATCAGCGTCCATACCGTCGATGTCTTATGAGTCAAAGTCGAGCATGTCGGTTAAGTCGTCGACAGTGGCTACAAAGTGGGTGGTGGGTGGGCTTTGAATTTCTTTATCGTCCGAATCCCAACCTTGCTAACCGTAGTCCGGCTAGGGCTCTCCTGATAAAGAGAGAGACTTCAGTGTCTTCAGAATATCGCCGAAAGGCGAGTGCTGAAAGATGTCCGCGACAGTAAACTCCATAATCGGCGCCCAATCGGATTTGATCGGCAGGGGCACGGAGGGTTCGGAGTCTGGAGAGGAGTCCGGCTCCTTGGAGTCACGAGTCTCGCAGAGTGCGGGGCTGGAGTTCGGCTCGATCGCCATTGGGATCGCAGCCCCCGAGGTGGCGTCCAACCACCCATCCTCGATCGGCGCAGTTGGCTCCGAATTAAGGGTCGAAGCCGATGCGGGTGCGGCCTCCAGGGCAGTGTTCGGCGGCAGAGCTAGATCATGCTCGTCATGACAGTGCTGCGCGCTTGGCAGTGGCTCGAATCCATCGAAGATCAAGTCCCCGCGGATGTCAGCCGTGTAGTTTAAACTTCCAAATCTGACCTGACGGCCAGGGGCATAGCTTTCGATCTGCTCCAGATGGCCAAGTGAATTGGCCCGCAGTGCGAAGCCGCCGAAGACGAAGATCTGTCCGGGGAGGAAGGTCTCACCCTGGACTGCATCGCCATTGATGATCGTAGGAGCCATCAAGCCTGACGGCGACGACACAGAGGAACTCTCAATGAAAGCACCAATGTCGGTGTCAAAACCGGCGGATCTCGGGTAGGGGGTCCCGAACTGTGCGTCTAGGCCGGATGGTAACAGGAGGCAAGGGACACGAAGTTTTACCCAGGTTCGGGCCCTCTCGATGGAGGTAAAACCCTATGTCCCGCTTGATTAATATTGATGATATGGGTAGCACAAGAGTAGATCTACCACGAGATCGGAGAGGCTAAACCCTAGAAGCTAGCCTATGGTATGATTGTTGTTGTGTATGTTGTCCTACGGACTAAAACCCTCCGGTTTATATAGACACCGGAGAGGGTTAGGGTTACACAAAGTCGGTTACAATGGTAGGAGATCTGCATATCCGTATCGCCAAGCTTGCCTTCCACGCCAAGGAAAGTCCCTTCCGGACACGGGACGAAGTCTTCAATCGTGTATCTTCATAGTCCAGGAGTCCGACTGAAGGTATAGTCCGGCCATCCGGACACCCCCTAATCCAGGACTCCCTCACTCCCCCTCGCTTTCGGTGGCGCCGGAACGCCGCCGAGGGCCATCATCATCACCGCAATCTACACCAACACCTCTGCCATCTTCACCAACATCTCCATCACCTTCCCCCCTCTATCTACAGTGGTCCACTCTCCCGCAACTCGTTGTACCCTCTACTTGAACATGGTGCTTTATGCTTCATATTATTATCCAATGATGTGTTGCCATCCTATGATGTCTGAGTAGATTTCCGTTGTCCTATCGGTGGTTGATGAATTTCTATGATTGATTTAATTTGCTTGTGGTTATGTTGCTATCCTTTGGTGCCCATCATATGAGCGCACGCGTGGATCACACCATAGGGTTAGTTGTATGTTGATAGGACTATGTATTGGAGGGCAAGAGTGACAGAAACTTCAACCTAGCATAGAAATTGATGCATCGGGATTGAAGGGGGACCAATATATCTTAATGCTATGGTTGGGTTTTACCTTAATGAACGTTAGTAGTTGCGGATGCTTGCTAATAGTTCCAATCATAAGTGAATAGAATTCCAAGTCAGGGATGACATGCTAGCAGTGGCCTCTCCCACATAAAACTTGCTATCGGTCTAGTAAAGTAGTCAACTGCTTAGGGACAATTTCAACTCCTACCGCCACTTTTCCACGCTCGCTATACTAACTTTATTGCTTCTTTACCTAAAACAGCCCCTAGTTTTTATTTACGTGCTCTTTATATTCTTGCAAACCTATCCAAAAACACCAACAAAGTACTTCTAGTTTCATACTTGTTCTAGGTAAAGCAAACATTGAGCGTGCGTAGAGTTGTATCGGTGGTCGATAGAACTTGAGGGAATATTTGTTCTACCTTTAGCTCCTCGTTGGGTTTGACACTCTTACTTATCGAAAGAGGCTACAATTGATCCCCTATACTTGTGGGTTATCAAGCCCCTCACTCCTTGGTCCTTCCTTGTGATCCGGACGGCCCAATGGTGGCAGAGGTATGCGCAGGGTCGGGCCCTGCCGACGCAGAACACCAAAGCAAACGAAAAGGAAATCACGGAATTTCAAAAAAATATTACAAGACATACTGTTTCTCGAATACCAAGCACAAGTTTAAATGCCTCCACGAGGCATGGTTCATGTTGCAGAAGCAAAGCAGGAAAAGGAGCCACCGGCAAGTCATCCCATCATCCCTGGACGCCGCCGTCGCTTGCAAGAGGCGTCCCTTCGATGGTGGTGCCTCCCTCACCTGAGCCGCCAGCTGGAGTTGCAGGTTCAGCAGCGTCACCAGTTGGGGGCTTAGGGTCGAAGACGCGGAACTTCTTCAGCAGAGCCTCCACCTGGCCCTTCACGGCTTCGGCAGTAGTTGCGTAGCGCTCGCCATCCACAGGCTCCAGCAGCTCGTCAAGGTTAGCGTTAGGATCATGAAGATGGAGATGGCTGAGACGCGCATCAGCGCGGCCGAGGAAAGCGTGCGGGCTTCCTCCTCCACCAAGGGGCCGATCCCATCCACGACATCCTCAAGTGCCGCGACCAGATGAGGAAGCAGCTGGGTGGGGCCCTCATCATCTGTCGCCAGCGGCTCCTCCAAGCCCTTCTTGCAGAGTGCCCTCAACGCCACGTGGGACCTCTCCTCAAGGGACGTGAAGAGCACGCGGTCCTCAGCTAGGACCTTTTCCTTGACTTCCATCTCGGCCTTCTCCGCCTTCACCTTCTGCTCCAGCTTCTCCAGCCGGCTATGCTCCACGGCATGCGCCATCGCCAGCTACTCCAGCTCGGCGTCGCGACCCCTGATGGTTGTCGGATGTGGGGTTCCGGAAAACCCTTAAGGTTCAAACACTTGGGTGCGCGCGAAGTCTTTTCCTCCCACCGATCTATGCCCTAATTTGCTAAGATCTCGCGGGAAAACTCGACGAACTCGCAACACGGAAAGACAAAAGATTTATACTGGTTCGGGCCACCATTGTGGTGTAATACCCTACTCCAGTGTGGTGGTGGTGGATTGCCTCTTGGGCTGATGATGAACAATACAATGGGAAGAACAGCCTCCTGAGGTTGAGGTGTTCTTGTGCTTGGCTAACTTGTGTGTGTGAGAGTGATCTAAGATCTCGTTGTCCCCCCGGCCTATGGTGGTGGCTAGTTCTACTTATAGAGGCCCTGGTCCTCCTCCCAAATCTTGAGTGGGAAGGAAGCCAACAATGGCGGGCAAATTTAAAGGGGGACAACTAGTACAAGCTATCCTGACAAAAGTGGTCTTCGCCTGCCAAAGGCTCTGGTGGTAACATCGTCTTGGGCTCCACAATGACCTCCGCCTTGCCGTCCCTCTGGTCTTGGTCTTAGTCTTGTTGCACCAAAATGGCAACCTTTGCCTGGTGCCTCGGTACTCCTCGCCTGCGCTGGTTTCCTTAGCACCAAAGAGGAAACAAGGACGTTGTGCGCGCTGGCGCCTGCCTAGTGTTGATCGTCATGGCTCACATCATGAGAGCCTCGTGAGGTTCGCCTCGCCTTGATATCTCCGCTCCTCGTGAGCCTACCTGACTAGGCCGCTCTAGAGGAGGTCTTGTGTCGTCCGCCTCGCGAGGCTTGGCCCCTCGCGAGGGTCCTGGATGCCTTGTTGATGAAGGTGGGCCGTACGGCCTGCTGGCTTAGCACGCAGCGGGCCGCAGGGAGGCAAGCCTGGGGACCACCGTTCTCAGGATGCCGACAGTAGCCCCGGGGCCCAAGGTGCGCTCGGGCTTGGCTTCGCGGTGAAGCCAAGGGTCAAGTACGGAGCACTGCGGGCCCCAAAAGCATGCGGCCTCGGTTGACGCGTGGTGGTTAATTGGACGTGGGCGTCTCCACTTCCCCACGCTGCGTGGGCAACTGCATGACTTGACGAGTGCCTGCGACATGCAAGGAAAACCATCATTACCTACGATCGTGGGAGGTGCCGATTGGCCTTCTCTTGCTATAAATGGGAGGGGGTGGAGCCCCCGTTGCCCATCTCTTCCTTGCTCGCTTGCTTCTTCCTCCTCGCTCCACTGCTAACTTCTTTTCCCTTGCTTCATTGCTAGCACGAATGGCGCCTATCAGAAGGTTCTCCGCCGAAGAAAAGGGGAAGGCCCCCCGAGATGTCCCGGAGCTCCTTCTGCCGAAGAAGAGGTTGATCCATCGCCGTGAAGAAGCGGCGATGTAGGTGGTGACGAGGCCTTGGTGTGAGATCCTCCCCCAGGGTATCCGCTACCCCTGTATGCCCAAGCCGAGGACTCAGGAAGGCGGAGCGACGAGCAGCGCCGCCGGCGCCGCACCCGGAGTCGCCGCGCCATGGTGACGCGCGTCGTCGCCCCAACAATCCACGCCGCAGACTCTTCGTGCGAGCTGGTGCTGTGGGCGCCGATGCCCCCAAGCTCTTGGATCCGCTTCCCGCGGTTCTTCTCCGATGTGATGCCGCCGAGGGGGCCTCTTGAGCTCTGGTTACAGCATGCCGACTGCGGCGCTCTGGCGACGGGAGCGGTGATCGAAGCGGTCCCCACCAGCAAGATCTTCATGACTCGCGGCTGGGGCGAGATCGTGCGGGTCTGCCGCACGAGGGGCGCCCTCGCAATCCATCTTGAATACGAAGGTGTCTCCACGCTCTTCTTCAAGGTCTTCGATGCCGAGGGCCGCCGCTTGGAGTGCTGCTCCGGAGAGGAGCGCGAGGCTGATGCGTGCTCCGCTCACGACCACTCCAGCAGCAGCAGCTTTTGGGAGTCCAGCAGCTCTCCTGAGCTCTACGAGACTCCGGAGATGAGCGACGACAGCTACATGCCCCCGAGCTCTCGCCTCACTCAGAGCAGTGTTGTCGCGTCCCGCCGTCGCCGCCACTGATCTGGATGGGGTTGGTGCCGGCCTCTCGTGGGCCACTGTTGATGATGGTGTCCGCCATGGGGGGGTGTAGATAGGGCCCTCCTTAGTTTTAGCTTTCATTTCCTGTGAAGAATCATGAAGCACTCCGTGGGGGCATGTAAGGGTCTGTAATGTCTTTTGTGCTTATCTTCCTTGTTATGAAGATTTGATGAAGGCGCGTCCTGTTAAGGCTCAGTTCCCCCTTTCTTTCCTCGCGATAGCTTATTGCTCTGCCCCGATATGTCCCGGTCCCGAGGCAGGCTACAGCCGTCGCTGGTATGCCAGGTCGCGTGCCGTGGTCAAGGCCAGGAGGTGTGCGGCCCGAGGTCCAGTAAGACCCCCTGAGGCGCGATGCTTAGGAGGTCCCCCTTAGCGCTCAAGCGGCCATGGTAAGGGAAGAAAGGGAGTTGACGTGGTCGCAACAGGATTGTGGCAAGGCGTATCCATAAGGCCCAGACATTTAGCCGATCCGAGGGCGAGACTTATCTTGTGAACTTCGTGGCGATTCCTGACGTTGCGCTGGGGTTGCGCGCCAACTTGTGCGGCATGGCCAGGCCGGCCCATACAAGTTTCCCTCCTCACATGCTTTCCTTAGTGCTCTGCGCCCTCAGGTCCCGGCCCTCGAGCGAGCTCAGCTGCCGCCGGTATGCCATGTCGCGATGCCATGATGCCGTGGTCAAGGCCAGGGGTTGAGGGCTGGAGAGCCAGTAAGAGCTCCTGAGTCGTGATGCTCAGGAGCCCCCTTTTAACACGCAAGCGAATTGCACGAGAGAAAAGGAGACTCGCGGTGCCGCCTGCCATCCTCCCCATGGGGTCCCTGTGAACAGGCACAAGAAGAACATGGTTTGCCGTTACAGCCGTCAGCCTGCCGCTGGTTGGTCCGGATGAAGTGAATGCAATGAGGGCCTGGTGAGGTGACGTGTGCGGGGCGTGCCGCAAGCCAGAGCTCGACCGCTTAGATTTGTCGACGTGGCAGGGACGGACCCATGCACCAGCACCGTGCCTGTGAGGAGGCCCCGTGGGAGGCGATGATCGAGCAGGTGATAATCGTAGGCAGGTTAAGTAGGGAAGGCAAATCAGCTTGGGTAAATGCAGGAAGATATATGCCACTGGGTCCGGCCCGAGCGGCTTGGGGATGGTGCAGCCCGAGGGGCGCCCCCAGCAAGGTAAGCTAAAGACATAAGCAAATGGGATACATGCCATAGGGACGGACCCACACGGCCTGGGAATAATGCAGCCCAAGGGGCGCTCCCAGCTTAACGAGCTTGGAAGATGTCACCTGGTTCTGTAGACGAAGCAGAGTTGGTGCAGATGAAGGCGTGCGTTGAAGAAAGGACTCCTCATGAGCCACCAGAGCCCTAAGCCTCGGGAGGCTCTGGGGGCTCAGGAGGCTTCCTGAAGACCGTCTTCATTCCCTCTAGGACGACGCGGTACCTGGCCTCTTGAACCGCCAGGTCACGCTGCACGGCAGCTGATAGGCCGACGCCACGCTCGGCAAGCCAAGGGGCATACAAACGTAGCTGTGTGGCAGGCCCTCGCAACGGCCCACACGCGAAGGCCAGAAGCGCTCCTGAGATGCGGCCCTATTGAGCCCTGGGACGTCGATGCAGACACGCAGCTCAGCACCCTCGCCTGGGTGGTGAGCCGCGCCCTGTGAGCGGCTTTCGCCGCGCATGGCTCTTGCGTCTTGCAGTTCCTGTGTGGTCTTGGCGATGAACTCCTGAGCAGTGGGCACCCCTTTCCCTGTGTCCTCTTGAGGAAAACATGCCGCATGGCACGCCTCCAAGTGGCACCCAAGCGCCTCCCTCATGAGGTTGGCAAGGCTTGTGGCCCTCCAGAAGAGAGCCGCTGAGCCCTGCCCGAGGAGGGCGCTGGGCACGCCTTCCTATGCGATGGAGGGAGGTGTCCCTGGGACGGATGCTGATCCTGATGAGGCTCCCGCCGTGACGCCATCCTCCTGAGGTCCTGCGCAGCGCGGCTGCTTCTTCTTGGGGATGGCCTCCGGAGGGCCCTCACTTCTGCTATCGGGGTCATCGATTGTTGCAGCTTGGAAGGCGCGCTCGAGGGAGCACACTGCATCCCTTTCTTCACACAGGACCGTGATGACCCCACCACTTCCAGGAATCTTGAGGATGTTGTAGCCGTGGTGGGTGACCGCCATGAACTTTACCAGGGCCGGATACCCGAGGATGGTGTTGTACGGCAGGCGGATGTGCGCGACGTCAAAGTCGATGAGCTCGGTGCGATAGTTGTTGCATGTGCCAAAGGTGACAGGCAGGCGGACCTGCCCTATCGGTGTGGTGGAGCCGTCGGTCACTCCTAAGAAAGGTTTGGTAGGCTGGAGCTGCTCATATGGCAGTTGAAGGTTGTCAAAGGTGTCGACGGACAGGACGTTGAGCCCTGCACCACCGTCGATGAGGGTCTTGGTAACCTGCACATTGCTGATGACTAGGGAACACAACATCGGGAGGACGCCAGTGGTGGCTGCGCATTTGAGCTGATCTGCCGAGTCGAAAGTGATGGCGCACTGGGACCACTTGAGCGGGCACGCGGTCTCAAGCTTGGGGAGCGCTGCGTTCACCTCGCGAGCGAACCGTTTGAAGATGCGCTGAGAGGCTGGGGCCTGGGCGCCGCTCAAGATGCAGGCGATTGCACGCGTCTCCTCAAAGCCCCCAGCCCCCTCGTCCTGATGATGGTCGTCGTTCCTTCTTGGCAGCAGTGGAGAAAGACCGGCGTTGCCTTGGGGGCAATCCGCACAAGGCTGGTCCCTCAAGGGCCCCTCGCGAGGATGGTCCTGCCAGCTGTCCTCACGAGGCCTGTCGCGCCATTCCTGGCATGGGCCACGGTCGTCCCAGCGTCCACCTCCTCGTCCTCCTCCACGGCCGTAGCCCCGGTCGCTGCGCTCGGGGCGTCGACCGTAGCGTCCCTCGCGTAGGGCTCGGAGCTCTTGGCCGTCGTTGGTGTTGTGGGTGTTCAGGTTGTGGAAGGTGCAGAACGGTCGTCTGTTCTTGGATGACTCGGGCTGGTCTCTGCCCCATTTGGTGTCGGGCTCCGCAGCTAGCACTACCGCTTCCTTGCGCTTCACGTCCTTGGCCTTGGCTTTCTTCTCCTCTATGCCTGTGGCTGGCAGCTCAAGGAGGGAAAGGTGCCCCTCCTCAGCTCTCGCGCACTTGGTCGCCAGGTTGAACAGCTCTTGAGACGTGCAGAGCTCCTCATGGATGGCGAGCTCTTCCTTCATCTTGACGTCACAGACACCGTCAGAGAATGCGGAGATGATGACCTCATCCATGACCTTGGGGATCTTGAGGCGGGTGCTGTTGAAGCGCTGGATGTACTTCTGGAGGGTCTCCTCTGGTTGTTTCTTGATGAGGCGCAGGTCAGTCGTCGCGGCCGGCGGGCGGTCGCGAGTGCCCTGGAAGTTGGCAACGAAGCGGTCGTGCATCTCGTCCCAGGAGGAGATCGAACTGTGCTGCAGGTTCAGGAGCCAGGTGCGGTCCCCTTCCTTGAGAGCCATGGGAAACCAGTTCGCCATGACTTTCTCGTCGCCGTTGGCTGCTTCGATACTCAGCTCGTAGAGCTGCAGGAACTTTGCGGGGTCGGCGGTGCCGTCGTAGCAAGGAGGCAGATCCGGCTTGAACTTGCCTAGCCAGGCCACACTGCGCAGCTCGGGGGTGAAGGTGCGGCAACCGGCCGTAGTCACTGGGGCCCGCCTTGGAGGTGGAGCTTGGTCTTGTTGAGGTCCGCGTGGCGCCGCTGCAAGCGGCGCACGGTCTTAACGAGGCGGTGCGGGAAGTGCGGGTGCAGCTTCTCGCGGCCGTGGGATTTATTGGCAGCTTCTCTTTTCGCGCGCAGGCACCGGTCGTGGCGGATCGCACCGCGGGGCCGCACGCCTTGGTGCCAAGGCGCCGTCTTTGGACTGGGGTGGTGGAGGCGCACCTCAGGCCTCGTCGCCCGTGGCTGGCTAAGGGTGAGGCCGAGAGAAGGATGGCACCGGGGAGCCCCCTGCGGCGTGGACGAGCTCAGTGACGCGGTCGAGCCACTCCTCATAGAGGTCGTCGACTGGGCGGTAGCGCAGGAGCTCGTTTGCGGCGATGACTGTGGCCCGCGCCTCCATGGGAGCGCGGTGTGCATGAGACGAAGAGCCGGCTGGGGCCAGCGATGGAGTGGCGGTGCAGCCGTTCTGCCGCACTGAAGGATGCAGCAAAGACACTTGCTGCTCATTCCCCACTGGGCTGGTGGCAGCGTTAGTGGCGGGAGACGAAGAACGATGTGGTGGCCCACCGATGGGAGCCGTCTGAGCGACGCAGGCGGTGAGGGCAGCCCGACGCTGAGCTCGAGCACGACGAGTGTCCGCCATGGAGACGATGGAGCGACGGAGCAACGAACTAATGGAAGGAAAGCTACGGCGCACCCCTACCTGGCGCGCCAAATGTCGGATGTGGGGTTCCGGCAAACCCTTAAGGTTCGAACACTTGGGTGAGCGCGAAGTCTTTTCTTCCCACCGACCTACGTCCTAACTCGCTAAGATCTCGCGGACTAACTCGACGAACTCGCAACACAGAAAGACACAAGATTTATACTGGTTCGGGCCACCGTTGTGGTGTAATACCCTACTCCAGTGTGGTGGTGGTGGATTGCCTCTTGGGCTGATGATGAACAATACAATGGGAAGAATAGCCTCCTGAGGTTGAGGTGTTCTTGTGCTTGGCTAACTTGTGTGGGTGAGAGTGATCTAAGATCTCGTCGTCCCCCCGGCCTATGGTGGTGGCTAGTTCTACTTATAGAGGCCCTGGTCCTCCTCGCAAATCTTGAGCGGGAAGGGAGCCAACAATGGCGAGTAAATTTAAAGGGGGACATCTAGTACAAGCTATCCTGACAAAAGTGGTCTTCGCCTGCCAAAGGCTCTGGTGGTGACGCCGTCTTGGGCTCCACGATGACCTCCGCCTTGTCGTCCCTCTGGTCATGGTCTTGTTGCACCAAAATGGCAACCTTTGCCTCGTGCCTCGGTACTCCTCGCCTGCGCTGGTTTCCTTAGCAGCTCCTTCGCCCCTTATCTCTTCATCATCGTCGGTTCCGTCACTTGTGGTATTCGTTTAGAATCTTGTTGACCCTACTCGCTTACTCCTATTTTCCTTATTTCTTTTTCTACATAATTAATTAGAACTTTCTTGAAAGAATGGGGTTCTCTCTGGGGGGCGCACCCTCTCTTCCTTTTTGAGAAAGATGGGCTTGTTTTTTTCAATAAGTTCTATTGCTTTGACACATTTAGTATATAACATAATATATATAAGAAAAGTACTAAAGGCAAAGGGCATTCTATTGTACAGCTACTTTGGTACGCGTTGGCGCCCGCCTGGCGCCCGCCTGGTGTTGATCGTCATGGCTCGCGTCACGAGAGCCTCGTGAGGTTCGCCTTGCCTTGATATCTCCGCTCCTCGTGAGCCTGCCTGACTAGGCCGCTCCAGATGAGGTCTTGTTCGTCCGCCTCACGAGGCTTGGCCCCTCGCGAGGGTCTTGGATGCCTTGTTGATGAAGGTGGGCCGTACGGCCTGCTGGCGTAGCCACGCAGCGGGCCTCAGGCAGGCAAGCCTGGGGACCCCCATTCCCAGGACGCCTACAACGGCGTCCTCCTGGGCCTTCATCTTCTCCTCCTTTGCCTTGTGGTCTCGAGCTTCGGTCGCACGCTTGTTGTGCGCGGTCTCTAGCTCGGCCACCAGCGACCGATGATTTCTACTACACAACCTTCTTCTTGTACATGTTGTTGGGCTTCCAAGTGCAGAGGTTTGTAGGGCAGTAGCAAATTTCCCTCAAGTGGATGACCCAATGTTTATCAATCCGTGGGAGGCGTAGGATGAAGATGGTCTTTCTCAAGTAACCCTGCAACCAAATAACAGAGAGTCTCTTGTGTCCCCAATGCTACCTCTTTTAGCACTGCGTTGGTTTTCCCCGAAGAGGAAGGGATGATGCAGCAAAGTAGCGTAAGTATTTCCCTCAGTTTTTGAGAACCAAGGTATCAATTCAGTAGGAGGCTACGCGCGAGTCCCTTGTACCTGCACAAAACAAATATCCTCGCAACCAATGCAAATAGGGGTTGTCAATCCCTATAGGGCCACTTACGAGAGTGAGATTTGATAGATATGATAAGATAATATTTTTGGTATTTTTATGATAAAGATGCAAAGTAAAATAAAGGCAAAGTAAATAGCAAAGGAGATAACTAAGTAGTAGGAGATTAATATGATAAAGATAGACCCGAGGGCCATAGGTTTCACTAGTGACTTCTCTCGAGAGCATAAGTATTCTACGGTGAGTGAACAAATTACTGTTGAGCAATTGACATAATTGAGCATAGTTATGAGAATATCTAGGTATGATCATGTATATAGGCATCACGTCCGAGACAAGTAGACCGACTCCTGCCTGCATCTACTACTATTACTCCACTCATCGACCGCTATCTAGCATGCATCTAGAGTATTAAGTTAAAAACAGAGTAACACCTAAAGCAAGATGACATGATGTAGAGGGATAGACTCATGCAATATGAAGAAAACCCCATCTTGTTATCCTTGATGGCAACAATACAATACGTGCCTTGCTGCCCCTACTGTCACTGGGAAAGGACACCGCAAGATTGAACCCAAAGCTAAGCACTTCTCCCATTGCAAGAAAGATCAATCTAGTAGGCCAAACCAAACTGATAATTCGAAGAGACTTGCAAAGATAACCAATCATACATAAAAGAATTCAGAGAAGATTCAAATATTATTCATAGATAGACTTGATCATAAACCCACAATTCATCGATCTCAACAAACACACCGCAAAAAGAAGATTACATCGAATAGATCTCCACAAGAGAGGGGGAGAACATTGTATTGAGATCCAAAAGAGAGAAGAAGCCATCTAGCTACTAACTACAGACCCGTAGGTCTGAGGTAAACTACTCACACTTCATCGGAGAGGCTATGGTGTTGATGTAGAAGCCCTCCATGATCGATGCCCCCTCCGGCGGAGCTCCGGAATAGGCCCCAAGACGGGATCTCGTGGATACAGAAAGTTACGGCGGTGGAATTAGGGTTTTGGCTCCGTATGTGATCGTTTGGGGGTACGTGGGTATATATAGGAGGAAGAAGTACATCGGTGGAGCAATAGGGGGCCCACGAGGGTGGAGGGCGCGCCTAGGGTAGGCAGGCGCGCCCCCCTACTTCGTGGCCTCCTGTTACGTGTCTTGACATAGGGTCCAAGTCTCCTGAGTCTTATTCGATGAGAAAATTACGTTCCCGAAGGTTTCATTCTGTTTGGACTCCGTTTGATATTCCTTTTCTTCGAAACCCTAAAACAGGCAAAAAACAGCAATTCTGCGTTGGGCCTCCGGTTAATAGGTTAGTCCCAAAAATACTATAAAAGTGGATAATAAAGCCCAATAATGTCCAAAACAGTAGATAATATAGCATGGAGCAATCAAAAATTATAGATACGTTGGAGACGTATCAAGCATCCCCAAGCTTAATTCATGCTCGTCCTTGAGTAGGTAAGTGATAAAAACAGAATTTTTGATGCGGGGTGCTACTTAGCATAATTTTAATTTAATTCTTCTTAATTGTGGTATGAATATTCAGATCTGAAAAGATTCAAGACAAAAGTTCGTATCGACATAAAAATAATAATACTTCAAGCATACTAACAAAGCAATTATGTCTTCTCAAAATAACATGGCTAAAGAAAGTTATCCCTACAAAATCATATAGTCTAGCTATGCTCTATCTTCACCACACAAAATATTTAAATCATGCACAACCCCGATGACAAGCCAAGCAATTGTTTCATACTTTTGATATTCTCAAAACTTTTTCAATCTTCACGCAATACATGAGCGTGAGCCATGGATATAGCACTATAGGTGGAATAGAGTGGTGGTTGTGGAGAAGACAAAAAGGGAAGATAGTCTCACATCAACTAGGCGTAGTAACAGGCTATGGAGATGCCCATCAATAGACACAATGTGAGTGAGTAGGGATTGCCATGCAACAGATGCACTAGAGCTATAAGTATATGAAAGCTCAAAAAAAACTAAGTGGGTGTGCATCCAACTTGCTTGCTCATGAAGACCTAGGGCAATTTTGAGGAAGCCCATCATTGGAATATACAAGACAAGTTCTATAATGAAAAATTCCCACTAGTGTATGAAAGTGATAACATGAGAGACTCTCTACTATGAAGATCATGGTGCTACTTTGAAGCACAAGTGTGGTAAAAGGATAGTAACATTGTCCCTTCTATCTTTTTCTCTCATTTTTTTTCCTTTTTTCCTTTTTTTGTTTTGGTCGTTTCTCTTTTTTTATGGCCTCTTTTCTTTTCTTTCTTTTTCGTCCGGAGTCTCATCCCGACTTGTGGGGGAATCATAGTCTCCATCATCCTTTCCTCACTGGGACAATGCTCTAATAATGATGATCATCACACTTTTATTTTTCTTACAACTCAACAATTACAACTCGAGAACAAAATATGACTCTATATGAATGCCTCCGGCGGTGTACCGGGATATGCAATGATGCATGAGTGACAAGTATGAAAGAATTATGAACGGTGGCTTTGCCACAAATACTATGTCAACTACATGATCATGCTAAGCAATATGACAACGATGGAGTGTGTCATAAATGGAACGGTGGAAAGTTGCATTGCAATATATATCGGAATGGCTATGGAAATGCCATAATAGGTAGGTATGGTGGCTATTTTGAGGAGGGTATATGGTGGGTGTATGATACCGGCGAAAGGTGCGCGGTATTAGAGAGGCTAGCAAAGGTGGAAGGGTGAGAGTGCGTATAATCCATGGACTCAACATTAGTCATAAAGAACTCATATACTTATTGCAAAAATCTACAAGTTATCGAAACAAAGTATTACGCGCATGCTCCTAGGGGGATAGATTGGTAGGAAAAGACCATCGCTCGTCCCCGACCGCCACTCATAAGGAAGACAATCAATAAATAAATCATGCTCTGACTTTATCACATAACGGTTCACCATACGTACATGCTACGGGAATCACAAGCTTCAACACAAGTATTTCTCAAATTCACAACTACTCAACTAGCATGACTTTAATATCACTATCTCCATATCTCAAAACAATTATCAAGTATCAAACTTCTCATAGTATTCAACACACTCATAAGAGAATTTTTATTATTAGTCTTGCATACCAAGCATATTAGGATTTTAAGCAAATTACCATGCTATTAAGACTCTCAAATTAATCTAAGTGAAGCATGAGAGATCAATAGTTTCTATAAAACAAATCCACCACTGTGCTCTAAAAGATATAAGTGAAGTACTAGAGCAAAATTATATAACTCAAAAGATATAAGCGAAGCACATAGAGTATTCTAATAAATTCCAAATCGTGTATGGATCTCTCAAAAGGTGTGTACAGCAAGGATGATTGTGGTAAACTAACGAGCAAAGACTCAAATCATACAAGACGCTCCAAGCAAAACACATATCATGTGGCGAATAAAAATATAGCTCCAAGTAAAGTTACCGATAGAAGTAGACGAAAGAGGGGATGCCTTCCAGGGCAGCCCAAGCTTTGGCTTTTAGGTGTCCTTAGATTATCTTGGGGGTGCCATGGGCATCCCCAAGATTAGGCTCTTGCCACTCCTTGTTCCATAATCCATCAAATCTTTACCCAAAACTTGAAAACTTCACAACACAAAACTTAAAGTAAAAAATCTCGTGAGCTCCGTTAGCGATAGAAAATAAAAGAACACTTCAAGGTACTGTAATGAACTCATTATTTATTTATATTGGTGTTATACCTACTGTATTCCAACTTCTCTATGGTTTATAAACTATTTTACTAGCCATAGATTCATCAAAATAAGCAAACAACACACGAAAAACAGAATCTGTCAAAAACAGAACAGTCTGTAGTAATCTGTAGCTAGCGCAAGATCTGGAACCCCAAAAATTCTAAAATAAATTGATGGACATGAGGAATTTATCTATTAATCATCTTCAAAAATAATTAACTAAGTAGCAGTTTCCAAATAAAAATTACAGCAGTTCTCATGAGCGCTAAAGTTTCTGTTTTTTACAGCAAGTTCAACGAGACTTTCCCCAAGTCTTCCCAACGGTTCTACTTGGCACAAACACTAATTAAACACAAAAAACACAACCAAAACAGAGGCTAGATAATTTATTTATTACTAAACAGGAGCAAAAAGCAAGGAATAAAAATAAAATTGGGTTGCCTCCCAACAAGCGCTATCGTTTAACGCCCCTAGCTAGGCATAACAAGCAAGAATAGATCTAGGTATTGCCATATTTGGTAGGCAATTCTTCAATTAGGCATCTACCATCTTTAGGAATTTCTTTATTTTTACTAATTATCAAACTTTAGGCACAAGATCGAAAAAATCATTAGTAACAAATGGTTCCTTAATGATAGCAAAAAGATTGGGATGAACACTTATAGATTTAAGATCCGCATTTTCCTTACTAGAGGATTCACCCTTATTTTTAGGAACATACATAAGCTTGGCAACTTTAGTGGAAGGACTTGGGGTATTCTTTACGGAAGAAAAAGCGGTTCCCAAGTCGATAATAATATTCTCAAGTTTATCGATCCTGATGGAATCGTGATTTATTTTCTCATTAACTATGGGTTCCTTTTCTTTAATATCTTTCAAAATAACTCCTACTTTAGATCCATATTGAGAGATTCGGTTGTGGATATTTTTATCCAAATTTTCAATTAACTCTACGGTACCAACCTTATTTTCAATAATCTCAAGCATTTGCATTACATGCTCCAAAGTTAATATAGTTCCATGAACCAAGAGAGGGGGTGAGCCAAATAAATCTAACATAGCATTATAAGAATCAAAAGTATGGCTACCCAAAAAGTTCCCCCCGGTAATAGTATTAAGAACATAACGGTGCCAAGGAGTAATGCCTACATAAAAATTGCGAAGAAGAACGGAAGTAGATTGCTTCCTAGTGTATCTGTTTTGAGCATTGCAAATTCTATACCAAGCATCTTTTAGGTTTTCTCCCTCCCTTTGCTTAAAATTTAGAATTTCATTCTCAGGAGACAACGGAGAAGATAAGGGACTAGCCATAACGACAAGCAAACAATTGTCACACAAGCAAACAAAAAGCAAGCGAGCAAAAAGAGGCAAATAGAGAAAGAGAGGGAGGATAGAGAGAGAGAGGGCAAATAAAACGGCAAGGGTGAAGTGGGGGGAGAGGAAAATGAGAGGCAAATGGCAAATAATGTAATGCGGGAGATAAGGGTATCTGATGGGTACTTGGTATGTTGACTTTTGCGTAGACCTCCCCGGCAACGGCGCCAGAAATCCTTCTTCCTACCTCTTTTAGCACTGCGTTGGTTTTCCCCGAAGAGGAAGGGATGATGCAGCAAAGTAGCGTAAGTATTTCCCTCAGTTTTTGAGAACCAAGGTATCAATCCAGTAGGAGGCTACGCGCGAGTCCCTCGTACCTACACAAAACAAATAAATCCACGCAACCAACGCAAATAGGGGTTGTCAATCCCTATAGGGCCACTTACGAGAGTGAGATCTGATAGATATGATAAGATAATGTTTTTGGTATTTTATGATAAAGATGCAAAGTAAAATAAAGGCAAAGGAAATAACTAAGTAGTAGGAGATTAATATGATAAAGATAGACCCGGGGGGCATAGGTTTCACTAGTGGCTTCTCTCGAGAGCATAAGTATTCTACAGTGGGTGAACAAATTACTGTTGAGCAATTGACAGAATTGAGCATAGTTATGAGAAATATCTAGGTATGATCATGTATATAGGCATCACATCCGAGACAAGTAGATCGACTCCTGCCTGCATCTACTACTATTACTCCACTCATCGACCGCTATCCAGCATGCATCTAGAGTATTAAGTTAAAAACAGAGTAACGCCTTAAGCAAGATGAC
The DNA here is from genome assembly GCF_018294505.1 of Triticum aestivum. Lineage (NCBI taxonomy): Eukaryota > Viridiplantae > Streptophyta > Magnoliopsida > Poales > Poaceae > Triticum > Triticum aestivum. The sequence continues at coordinate 404,515,674 of NC_057794.1, forward strand.
ATGATGTAGAGGGATAGACTCATGCAATATGAAGAAAACCCCATCTTGTTATCCTCGATGGCAACAATACAATACATGCCTTGCTGCCCCTACTGTCAATGGGAAAGGACACCGCAAGATTGAACCCAAAGCTAAGCACTTCTCCCATTGCAAGAAAGATCAATCTAGTAGGCCAAACCAAACTGATAATTCGAAGAGACTTGCAAAGATAACCAATCATACATAAAAGAATTCAGAGAAGATTCAAATATTATTCATAGATAGACTTGATCATAAACCCACAATTCATCGGTCTCAACAAACACACCGCAAAAAGAAGATTACATCGAATAGATCTCCACAATAGAGGGGGAGAACATTGTATTGAGATCCAAAAAGAGAGAAGTAGCCATCTAGCTACTAATTATGGACCCGTAGGTCTGAGGTAAACTACTCACACTTCATCGGAGAGGCTATGGTGTTGATGTAGAAGCCCTCCGTGATCGATGCCCCCTCCGGCGGAGCTCCGAACAGGCCCCAAGATGGGATCTCGTGGATACAGAAAGTTACGACGTTGGAATTAGGGTTTTGGCTCCGTATCTGATCGTTTGGGGGTACGTGGGTATATATAGGAGGAAGAAGTACATCGGTGGAGCAACAGGGGGCCCACGAGGGTGGAGGGCGCGCCTAGGGTAGGCAGGCGCGTCCCCTACCTCGTGGCCTCCTATTACATGTCTTGACGTAGGGTCCAAGTCTCCTGAGTTTTATTCGATGAGAAAATCATGTCCCCGAAGGTTTCATTCTGTTTGGACTCCGTTTGATATTCCTTTTCTTCGAAACCCTAAAACAGGCAAAAACAACAATTCTGGGCTGGGCCTCCGGTTAATAGGTTAGTCCCAAAAATAATATAAAAGTGGATAATAAAGCCCAATAATGTCCAAAACAGTAGATAATATAGCATGGAGCAATCAAAAATTATAGATACGTTGGAGACGTATCACCCAATACACCCAATACAATGGTAAATTGTATAGGTGCACTAGTTCGGCGAAGAGATGGTGATACAAGTGCAATATGGATGGTAGATAAAGGTTTTTGTAATCTGAAAATATAAAAATAGCAAGGTAACTAATGATAAAAGTGATCACAAACGGTATTGCAATGTGTTGAAACAAGGCCTAGGGTTCATACTTTCACTAGTGCAAGTTCTCTCAACAATAATAACATAATTGGATCATATAACTATCCCTCAACATGCAACAAAGAGTCACTAATAGTGGAGAACAAACAAAGATATTATGGTAGGGTACGAAACCACCTCAAAGTTATCCTTTCTGATCGATCTATCATAGAGTTCATACTAGAATAACACCTTAAGACACAAATCAACCAAAACCCTAATGTCACCTAGATACTCCAATGTCACATCAAGTATCTGTGGGTATGATTATACGATATGCATCACACAATGTCAGATTCATCTATTCAACCAACACAAAGAACTTCAAAGAGTGCCCCAAAGTTTCTACCGGAGAGTCAAGACGAAAATGTGTGTCAACCCCTATGCATAATTTCATGAGGTCACGGAAATCGCAAGTTGATCACCAAAACATACATCAAGTGGATCACATGATATCCCATTGTCGCCACAGATAAGCACGTGCAAGACATACATCAAGTGTTCTCAAATCCTTAAAGACTCAATCCGATAAGACAACTTCAAAGGGAAAACTCAATTCATCACAAGAGATTAGAGGGGGAGAAACATCATAAGATCCAAATATAATAGCAAAGCTCACGATACATCAAGATCGTGCCCACTCAAGAACACGAGAGAGAGAGAGAGAGATCAAACACATAGCTACTGGTACATACCCTTAGCCCCGAGGGTGAACTACTCCCTCCTCGTCATGGAGAGTGCCGGGATGATGAAGATGGCCACTGGAGAGGGATTCCCCCCCTCCGGCGGGGTGCCGGAACGGGTCTAGATTGGTTTTTTGTGGCTAAAGAGGCTTCTGGCTATGGAGAAGACAAAAAGGAGAAGATAGTCTCACATTAACTAGGCGTATTAACGGGCTATGGAGATGCCCATCAATAGATATCAATGTGAGTGAGTAGGGATTGCCATGCAATGGATGCACTAGAGCTATAAGTGTATGAAAGCTCAAAAATAAACTAAGTGGGTGTGCATCCAACTCGCTTGCTCACGAAGACCTAGGGCATTTTGAGGAAGCCCATCATTGGAATATACAAGCCAAGTTCTATAATTAAAGATTCCCACTAGTATATGAAAGTGACAACATTGGAGACTCTCTATCATGAAGATCATGGTGCTACTTTGAAGCACAAGTGTGCTAAAAGGATAGTAGCATTGCCCCTTCTCTCTTTTTCTCTCATTTTTTTTGTTTTTTGGGCCTTCTCTTTTTTTATGGCCTCTTTTTTCTCTTTTTTTATTTTTCGTCCGGAGTCTCATCCCGACTTGTGGGGGAATCATAGTCTCCATTATCCTTTCCTCGCATGGGACAATGCTCTAATAATGATGACCATCACACTTTTATTTACTTACAACTCAAGAAATACAACTCGATACTTAGAACAAAATATGACTCCATATGAATGCCTCTGACGGTGTACCGGGATGTGCAATGACTCATGAGTGACATGTATGAAAGAATTATGAACGGTGGCTTTGCCACAAATACGATGTCAACTACATGATCATGCAAAGCAATATGACCATGATGGAGCGTGTCATAATAAACGGAACGGTGGAAAGTTGCATGGCAATATATCTCGGAATGGCTATGGAAATGCCATAATAGGTAGGTATGGTGGCTGTTTTGAGGAAGGCAAATGGTGGGTTTATGGTACCGACGAAAGTTGCGCGGCACAAAAGAGGCTAGCAATGGTGGAAGGGTGAGAGTGCGTATAATCCATGGACTCAACATTAGTCATAAAGAACTCACATACTTATTGCAAAAATCTATTAGTTATCGAAACAAAGTATTACGCGCATGCTCCTAGGGGGATAGATTGGTAGGAAAAGACCATCACTCGTCCCCGACCGCCACTCATAAGGAAGACAATCAATAAATAAATCATGCTCCGTCTTCATCACATAACGGTTCACCATACGTGCATGCTACGGGAATCACAAACTTTAACACAAGTATTTCTCAAATTCACAACTACTCAACTAGCATAACTCTAATATCACCATCTTCATGTCTCAAAACAATTATCAAGTATCAAACTTCTCATAGTATTCAATGCACCTTTTATGAAAGTTTTTATTATATCCCACTTGGATGCCTATCATATTAGGACTAGTTTCATAACTAAAGCAAACTACCATGCTGTTCTAAAGACTCTCAAAATAATATAAGTGAAGCATGAGAGTTCATCTATTTCTTCAAAATGAAACCACCGCCGTGCTGTAAAAAGATATAAGTGAAGCACTAGAGCAAATGACAAACTACTCCGAAAGATATGAGCGAAGCACAATGAGTAGTCGAATAATTATGCAACTATGTGAAGACTCTCTAACATTTAATAATTTCAGATCTTGTTATATTATTCAAACAGCAAGCAAAACAAAAGAAAATAAAATGACGCTCCAAGCAAAACACATATCATGTGGTGAATAAAAATATAGCTCCAAGTAAAGTTACCGATGAACGAAGATGAAAGAGGGGATGCCATCCGGGGCATCCCCAAGCTTAGGCTCTTGGTTGTCCTTGAATATTACCTTGGGGTGCCTTGGGCATTGCTACTTCTTGAGCACTGCGTTGGATTTCCACGAAGAGGAGAGGATGATGCAGCAAAGTAGCGTAAGTATTTCCCTCAGTTTTTGAGAACCAAGGTATCAATCTAGTAGGAGGCTACGCTGGAGTCCCTTGTACCTACACAAAAATAATAGCTCAACGCAACCAATGCGCTTAGGGGTTGTCAATCCCTTCACGGTCACTTACGAAAGTGAGATCTGATAGAGATGATAAATAATATTTTTGGTATTTGGTATAGAGATGCAAAGTAAAAAGTAAATGGCAAAGTAAAAGCAAAGCAATAATAAAGTGATGGAGATTGATATGATGAGAAAGAGCCCCGGGGGCCATAGGTTTCACTAGTCGCTTCTCTCAAGAGCATAAGTATTCTACGGTGGGTGAACAAACTACTGTTGAGCAATTGACAGAATTGAGCATAGTTATGAGAATATCTAGGTATGATCATGTATATAGGCATCACATCCGAGACAAGTAGACCGACTCCTGCCTGCATCTACTACTATTACTCCACTCATCGACCGCTATCCAGCATGCATCTAGAGTATTAAGTAAAAACAGAGTAACGCCTTAAGCAAGATGACATGATGTAGAGGGATAGTTTCATGCAATATGATAAAAAAACCATCTTGTTATCCTCCATGGCAACAATAAAATACGTGCCTTGCTGCCCCTTCTGTCACTGGTAAAAGACACCGCAAGATCGAACCCAAAGCTAAGCACTTCTCCCATGGCAAGAACAACCAATCTAGTAGGCCAAACCAAACTGATAATTCGAAGAGACTTGCAAACATAACAACTCATACATAAAAGAATTCAGAGAAGATTCAAATATTATTCATAGATAGACTTGATCATAAACCCACAATTCATCGGTCTCAACAAACACACCGCAAAAAGAAGATTACATCGAATAGATCTCCACAAGAGAGGGGGAGAACATTGTATTAAGATCCAAAAAGAGAGAAGAAGAAATCTAGCTACTAACTATGGACCCGTAGGTCTGAGGTGAACTACTCACACTTCATCGGAGAGGCTTGGATGATGATGTAGAAGCCCTCCGTGATCGATTCCCCTTCCGGCGGAGCTCCGGAACAGGCCCCAAGATGGGATCTCGTGGATACAGAAAGTTGCGGTGGTGGAATAAGGTTTTTGGCTCTGTATCTGATCGTTTGGGGGTATGTAGGTATATATAGGAGGAAGAAGTACATCGGTGGAGCTTCGAGGGGCCCACGAGGCAGGGGGCGCCCTAGGGGGGCGCGCCCTCCACCCTCGTGACCACCTCATGGCTTTCTTGATGGAGGGTCCAAGTCTCCTGGATCTTATCTGATGAGAAAATCACGTTCCTGAAGGTTTCATTCCATTTGGACTTTGTTTGATATTCTGTTTCTCCGAAACACTGAAATAGGCAAAAAACAACAATTCTGGGCTGGGCCTCCGGTTAATAGGTTAGTCCCAAAAATAATATAAAAGTGGAAAATAAAGCCCAATATAGTCAAAAACAGTAGATAATATAGCATGGAGCAATCAAAAATTATAGATACATTGGAGACGTATCAAGCATCCCCAAGCTTAGGCTCTTGCCACTCCTTATTCCATACTCCATCGAATCTTTACCCAAAACTTGAGAACTTCATAACACAAAACTTAACAGAAAACTCGTAAGCTCCGTTAGTATAAGAAAATAAATCACCACTTAGGTACTGTTGTGAACTCATTATAAATTCATATTTGTGTAATATCTACTGTATTCCAACTTATCTATGGTTCATAGCCTCCGATACTACTCATAGATTCATCAAAATAAGCAAACAACACATAGAAAACAGAATCTGTCAAAAACAGAACAGTCTGTAGTAATCAGGATCAAACGTATACTTATGGAACCCCAAAAATTATAAAATAAATTGCTGGACGTGAGTAATTTTTCTATCAATCATCTCCAAAAAGAATCAACCTAATCACACTCTCCAGTAAAAAATGGCAGCAAATCTCGTGAGCGCTAAAGTTTCTGTTTTTTACAGCAAGATCGCAAAGACTTCACCCAGGTCTTCCCAAAGGTTCTACTTGGCACAAACACTAATTAAAATATAAAACCACATCTAAACATAGGCTAGATTAATTATTTATTACTAAACAGGAAGAAAAATCAAGGAACAAAAATAAAATTGGGTTGCCTCCCAACAAGCGCTATCGTTTAACGCCCCTAGCTAGGCATGATGATTTCAATGATCCTCACATAAAAGATAAGAATTGAAACACAAAGAGAGCATCATGAAGAATATGACTAGCATATTTAAGTCTAACCCAATTCATATGCATAGGGATTTTATGAGCAAACAATTTATGGGAACAAGAATCAACTTGCATAGGAAGGTGAAGCAAGCAAAACTTCAAAACTTTAAGCACATAGAGAGGAAACTTGATATCATTGCAATTCCTACAAGCATATATTCCTCCCTCATAATAATTTTCAGTAGTATCATGAATGAATTCAACAATATAGCTATCACATAAAGCATTCTTTTCATGATCTACAAGTATGCAAAGTTGACACTCTTCCAAAATAGTGGGATTAACATTAACTAAAGTCATGACCTCTCCAAACCCACTTTCATAATTATCACAATAAGATTCAACACCCTCCAAAATAGTGGGATCATTACTTCCTGAAGTTGACAGTCTTCCAAACCCACTTTCATCAATATAATCATCATAAATAGGAGGCATGTTATCATCAAAATAAATTTGCTCATCAAAACTTGGGGGACAAAAAATATCATGTTCATCAAACATACCATCCCCAAGCTTGTGGCTTTGCATATCATTAGCATCATGGATATTCAAAGAATTCATTCTAACAACATTGCAATCATGCTCATCATCCAAAGATTTAGTGCCAAACATTCTAATGCATTCTTCTTCTAACACTTTGGCACAATTATCGGAATCCTTATTTTCATGAAAGACATTAAAAAGATGAAGCATATGAGGTATCCTCAATTCCATTTTTTAAATTTTATTTTATAAACTAAACTAGTGATAAAAGAAGAAACTAAAAGATTAGATTGCAAGATCTAAAGATATACCTTCAAGCGCTAACCTCCCCGGCAACGGCGCCAGAAAAGAGCTTGATGTCTACTACACAACCTTCTTCTTGTAGACGTTGTTGGGCCTCCAAGTGCAGAGGTTTGTAGGGCAGTAGCAAATTTACCTCAAGTGGATGACCTAAGGTTTATCAATCCGTGGGATGCGTAGGATGAAGATGGTCTCTCTCAAGCAACCCTGCAACCAAATAACAAAGAGTCTCTTGTGTCCCCAACACACCCAATACAATGGTAAATTGTATAGGTGCACTAGTTCGGCGAAGAGATGGTGATACAAGTGCAATATGGATGGTAGATAAAGGTTTTTGTAATCTGAAAATATAAAAACAGCAAGGTAACTAATGATAAAAGTGAGCACAAACGGTGTTGCAATGTGTTGAAACAAGGCCTAGGGTTCATACTTTCACTAGTGCAAGTTCTCTCAACAATAATAACATAATTGGATCATATAACTATCCCTCAACATGCAACAAAGAGTCACTCCAAAGTCACTAATAGCGGAGAACAAACGAAGAGATTATGGTAGGGTATGAAACCACCTCAAAGTTATCCTTTCTGATCGATCTATCATAGAGTTCGTACTAGAATAACACCTTAAGACACAAATCAACCAAAACCCTAATGTCACCTAGATACTCCAATGTCACCTCAAGTATCCGTGGGTATGATTATACGATATGCATCACACAATCTCAAATTCATCTATTCAACCAACACAAAGAACTTCGAAGAGTGCCCCAAAGTTTCTACCGGAGAGTCAAGACGAAAATGTGTGCCACCTCCTATGCATAAGTTCACGAGGTCACAGAACTCTCAAGTTGATCACCAAAACATACATCAAGTGGATCATATGATATCCCATTGTCACCACAGATAAGCACATGCAAGACATACATCAAGTGTTCTCAAATCCTTAAAGACTCAATCCAATAAGACAACTTCAAAGGGAAAACTCAATTCATCACAAGAGAGTAGAGGGGGAGAAACATCATAAGATCCAAATATAATAGCAAAGCTTGCGGTACATCAAGATCATGCCGACTCAAGAACACGAGAGAGAGAGAGAGATCAAACACATAGCTACTGGTACATACCCTCAGCCCCGAGGGTGAACTACTCCCTCCTTGTCATGGAGAGCGCCGGGATGATGAAGATGGCCACCGGAGAGGGATTCCCCCTCCGGCAGGGTGCCGGAACGGGTCTAGATTGGTTTTCGGTGGCTACGGAGGCTTCTGGCGGCGGAACTCCCGATATAGGTTATTTTCTGGAGGTTTCTGTATTTATATGGATTTTTGGCGTCGGTATCACATCAAGGAGGTGCCCGAGTCATCCACGAGGCAGGCCCACGCGCCTAGGGGGGTGGGAGCTCCCCCCACCCTCGTGGACAGCCCGGGACTCTTCTGGCCCAACTCTTTTACTCCGGGGTCTTCTTTTGGTCATAAAAAATCGTCAAAAATTGGCATGTCTATTGGACTCCGTTTGGTATCCCTTTTCTGTAGAACTCAAAAACAAGGAAAAAAAACAGAAACTGGCACTGGGCTCTAGGTTAATAGGTTAGTCCCAAAAATCATATAAAATAGCATATAAATGCATATAAAACATCCAAGGTTGATAATATAATAGCATGGAACAATAAAAAATTATAGATACCTTGGAGAGTATCAACCGATAGCAATCCTGGGTGTCCTCGGCGTCCTTCAACGCCACCTCACGAGCCACCACGGCTTGTACGGCGGCCTGCTTGTCCGTCTCGGAGGCCGCTGCAACTTGGCTCAATGCCGCCCAGGCGGACGCATCGGAGTGAGGCCATCCAAAAATCAGCTCCAGGCGCCCGGCCGCCAGGTGACGGTCGGTGCCTTGAAGATCCTCTCGCAGCAGGGTCAGCACGGAGAGAGCATGCTCCAGGACCTCAGGGGAGGCGGAAGGATCCAAGGTCAGCAGTGCGGCGGAAGGAGGAGGAGACAAAGTCATCACCATGGCCTAAGAGGCTAGGAGCTCCTGAACTTGGGGGACCCCAGCAACCGAGCCGGACGTGGGCACCTCCGGAGCCAGCAGGGCTACGGGGGCTGCCTCCTCCGTAGGACGCTCCCCCAAGTCTCGCGAGGACGATCGGGCCGGGGAAGCGTGAGCGCTCTCACTGCCCTTCCCCACGGAGGAGGGTGCGGCTGCTACAGGCAATTTGGTCCCGAGCAGTACCGCCGCTTCCTCCTTCCTCTTCTTCGCGACGGGCGTCGGCCTAATTGCGCAACGGAGAAGCGTCAAGAATCAGCAGCAGAAGCAAGAACAAGGCAGGACGAGAATACTTACTGGTCCACCGTGGCGTAGTCTCTCCGCTTCCTAAGCTTGAAGCCTGAGAGCCTTGCAGCCTGAGGCACGGGCGTGCAGCCTCCAGGCGCTAAAGAGGGGGCAGCAGATAGGCCGGAAGCAGCTTCAGAACGGGGGCATCGTTTTGGGAGATTAAGGCCGACCTTCCCCTCATCGGAACCTCGGCCGGTGACCTCCTCCAGGTACTGACCTTGGACCCCATGGAGCCCCCTGCCGCACGCAGCTCCCCACTTTCCAGGAGGACATCGGCCTCATCATCGTCATCAGGCAGGGTGCGGAGGATGTTGGCCTTGTGCAAAGGGGAGGTCTCCCCCGCCCCTTCGCGGTCGCCTCCGAGCCGCACTCCTCCTCCTCCTCTTCTTCCTCCTCTTCGTCCGCCCGAGACTCGTCGGAAGACACGTCCACCGGAGTCGTCTTCACCGGGACGTTCGAGGGTGCAGGCGGCATGAGCCCATGCCCATCGAAGACAGGCAGAGCGGTGACAACATTCGCCCCATTCCGACGACGGTACAAGGGAACGAAGGAGTCCGGCGGATACCCTTGGTCATCCCCAACCAAGGAGCGGAGGGCCGAGCGCAGCTCCTCGTTAAAAAGGGCCTCCGGGCGCAGGCGGAGGTAATCTCCAAGCTTCCACAAAGGACGTGGGCGCGACTGGAGGGGAGCCACGCGCTGCTTCATGAATTCTTTGACGATCATGGCCCCCGTCAATTTCGCCGCCCTTGAATCACCAGGCCTCAGGTCGGCAGTCATCCTCTCCAACACCTGCGTCGCCCGGGAGTTGGTGCGCATCGCGCGAAGCCACCCCTCATGGGACACAGGCATCTCCGTCGGCAGCACCAGCCCGAGGTGGGCACGCTTGGTGTCCATCAAGACCCACTTGCCCCTGAAGCCCTCGGCCTTCTTCCCGGACTTCGAGATGGCGCTGGTCTTGTTGGCCGCGACGAAGCCAATGCACCCAGAGCAGTGGCCCTCTTTGATCGGGAGGAAGAAGAAGTGGCGCAGCAGCGCCACGGACGGCATCACCCCGACATACGCCTCGCAGTAGAAGGCGAAGATCGACAGGAGGAGGATGGAGTTGGGATGAAGATGGAGAGCGTGGATGTTATAATGGCTAAGGACGGAGTAGAAGAAGTAAGAGAAGGGGGGAACCAGCACGGCGACGATGCTACTCGTGAAGAAGGGGTAGAAGGTGCTGCCTGAGGCCTCCGGCTCGTCGGAGCTAGCCCGGAGCATAGTCTTCCTCTTCTTATCACCCTCCGCTGTCATCAGGAGCATGATGGCAAGGTTCTTCTCCGAAACGCTCGGCGCATCGAGCGCCGGCACGTACCAAGACGACGAGTGTCGGTGTCAAAACCGGCGGATCTCGGGTAGTGGGTCCCGAACTGTGCGTCTAGGCCGGATGGTAACAAGAGGCAGGGAACACGATGTTTTACCCAGGTTCGGGCCCTCTTGATGGAGGTAAAACCCTACGTCCTGCTTGATCAATATTGATGATATGGGTAGTACAAGAGTAGATCTACCACGAGATCAAGGAGGCTAAACCCTAGAAGCTAGCCTCTGGTATGATTGTTGTATATGGAGTTGATTGCCTACGGACTACAACCCTCCGGTTTATATAGACACCGGATAGGGTTAGGGTTACACAGAGTCGGTTACAATGGTAGGAGATCTTGAATATCCGCATCGCCAAGCTTGCCTTCCACGCCAAGGAAAGTCCCATCCGGACACGGGACGAAGTCTTCAATCTTGTATCTTCATAGTCCAGGAGTCCGGCTGAAGGTATAGTCCGGCTACCCGAACACCCCCTAATCCAGGACTCCCTCAGTAGCCCCTGAACTAGGCTTCAATGACAACGAGTCCGGCGCGCAAATTGTCTTCGGCATTGCAAGGCGAGTTCCTCCTCCAAGTCCTTCATAGAAGATTGTAAACACCAAGAGTAGTGTCCGGCTCTGCAAAATAAGCTTCCACATATTGCCATAAAGAGAATAATATTAACACAAATCAAATCTGCTGACGTATTCTGTAGTGCGTCATCACACTACAGCCAAGTCCTTCACTCGAATCGTTTTCACTTTTCCACCTCAGCGTGTTTTGCGAGGCGGTTTCCTTGGCACGTCTTGTCAAAGCAGAGATCGTGTGCCCCCCTTTTGCGGGATTCTCATCAATACGGACGTGGGTAACCCAATCGTGCCCATTAGCATGTTTTCTCGATTAAAGGCGAGTCCCAAACGGTTACGGGGAGGGCTCTTGGTATTCAACCTCTTATAAAGAGACCAGGGCCTTACTCCTTTTCTCCAATCCCAAAACAAGTTCGCCCGTCGCCTCGAGTTCCAACACCCTAGGCTCCAGATTCCGGGCGCCTCAAACCTTTGACAATGTCCGGTTCCGACCTTCAAGGCCGATGGATGCCCTCCTCCGTCACGGAGGAGGACGTGCTAAAGTTGAGAGAGGCTAAGTTCTTGACCGCCGAAATTTTGCACAGGTTGCCTGCTCAAAGGCAGGCTATCCCCAGTCCCCAGCCCGGTGAGAGCGTAGTGTTCGTGTCTCACTTCCTTCGGGGGTTAGGCTTCCCGATGGACCCCTTTGTGAGGGGACTGCTGTTTTATTACGGGCTGGAATTCCACGACTTAGCTCTGGAGTCCATCCTCCATATCTCCTTGTTTATTATTGTATGCGAAGCGTTCCTCCGTGTTACCCCTCACTTCGGATTATGGCTCAAGACTTTCAAAGTGGAGCCGAAGATGATCAAGGGACGGCACGCAGAGTGCGGAGGCGCTGTTATAAGAAAAAATGCTGATGCTCCATGGCCCGAGGGCTCCTTTCAAGAGGAGCTAGGCTTGTGGCAACGAGAGTGGTTTTATATCACCGCTTCCCGGAGCACCAAGTGGGTGGCGCTTCCTGCCTTTCGCTCGGGTCCCCCACCACGGCTAGCGTCATGGGTTAACAGAGGGTTAGATTGGGTTTTGCCCAAAGATGTGCCCCTGTTACAGGGCCGAATTAAGGATCTCTTGGAAGGAGGCCTCATCTTGGTCAAGGTGGCGCAGGTCATGCTGATTCGCCGAATATTGCCCGACAAACGTCGCCCCCTTCGCCTGTGGGAGTTTAATCCAGAGGGACCGCGAGCTCTCCAAAACTTTATGGGCGCAACGCCCGCGGAGATGTATAGACTGTTCTTCGAATCACAAGAGATGTGTCCGGATTTAACCGAGGACGCAGGCCTAAGCTGCAATCGCCCGGATACTCAAGTAAGCAACCTTGTGCCCGGACCTTCTATCCGTATAATTGTCATAAACTTGCCCCTAAAGGAGCCATCCTTTTAAACAGGAGTGGATAGTGAAGGCGAAGTTGATCAGGTGTCCGGCTCCCCTTCCTGAAACCAGGTCGGATCCCATGCTGGTCAGGATGTTGTAGATAATGCCTTTGGAGGGAGAGGACAAGGAAGCTATGGCCTCCTCAAAGGAGGCTTCTCCGAAGGGAGGAACCGACAATTCCTCTCCTAAGGGGAAGAAGAGAGCCGCCTCTGACGACCCGGAAACCATGGCCTCGAAACGGGGGAGAAAATCCTTGTCAGAGGGTCTGATGCCGGGGAGTTCCTCGGCCGGACTACGCCCTCAAGGGGGTCAGCCCTCCAGCGAGCCGTAAGTGGAGAAAAGATTTTCCTTTTGAGGGATGAGGGAAGTCCTTGATTTATATCTGAGAAGATTAACCAAACCTTTATCTTGTAGCTCGGACCTCAGCCCTTCCCAGCAGAGCTCGTCTTCGGGGGATCTCCTTCCGGAGATGATGGAGAGCGGGACGCCTCCCCCTGCCGTGCCGCCTAGCGAGGCGGGTGACCCTGAGGTGTCGTCGCGGAGGGTTTCTCCAAATCCGGCAGGGGCGGAAGGTGGCTATGCGGCCCCCTGAGGTTCTCCGCGTCCGGCCTTCGAAAGAGGTCATGGGACGAGCCCGGCACCGTCTGGTGCTCGGCCGGAGGAGCTAAAGATTCTGCTGGGGTGAGCTTCTATCTCAGAGGTGCACCGCGCATTGATGGGCATGGTGATTGAAAGGATTTCATCCGTAGAGAGCGGATTGTATGAGGCCGTCAAAAGTTTACTCACGGGTTTCGAGGTACATTAGATAATGTATACTTTTGTCAGTTGCGCATGAATAAGATGCGCCCTGTGTAGATAGTAGCCCCTGAGACTCTGCGCGTCGTCAAGAAATGACGGCACGCGGAGGATCATAATCCCAGGTCTAAGATGTCGCCTTTGAATGTAGGCGGCAGGGTGTCCAGAATCGAGCCGAACTGACGATTTTGCCGAACTAAAGCGGCAACTGGAAGTGGCAGATGCCGACATCACGCTTGTTGATAAGCGGCTTGATGAGGCTCAAGGTATGTAATTCCTCGGGCGGCATCAGGTAAGAACAGTTTTATGCCTGTGTCTTACGATGTGTGTGCTTGACGCAGATGGTGCGGCTGCCGTGGAGAGTCTTAGGGCAGAACTTGCCTGAGCTAAAGAACAAGCCAGCGAAAGTGATGCGGTCACCAGGAAAGCCCTTTAAGAGCTAAGAGCCGAACAGGCTGCTCATTGCCGAAGCAAAGAAGAGATGGCCAAGATGGCCGAAAAGTTAAAAAGCGCTACAGACCGTTGCAGACTTCTTGAAAAAGAAGACCAGGCGAAACAGACGGACTTAGAGAAGGCCGTTGCCAATGCCAAGGACGCGCGCTCTGCAATGAGAGCTGCGAAGGAAGAGCTGCGTCAGGCCGAACAGATTGCGGCTGGAAAGCCCTTTATGCTGCGAAGGAAATTTTGTGATCCAAAGTTTGCTCCGTTGGACCGGATGTGGAGTGTGGAGGATACCTATCTAGACTTGGCAGCGAGTGCTGCTGATGCGACCGAACACTCTCGAGATCAGAAAGATCGTGAAGTGGAAAAGCTTTTCTGGTCGCAGTTTCACAATCCAGAGCGTCCACTGGCAGTGGATGATCGTTTGGCTCAATGGGCCGAACTGAATAGGTTGTCTGGACTGGCCATGAAGTACGTCATGGGTCACCTGTGGCCGGGGAGATCGGAGCCGAAGAGTTATTTCAGCTTGGTGCAGCAATTCCTTGACGCGGTGCTGTGTATAAATGCAATGAAGAGATCAGCATGCATAGAGGGCGCTAGGATGGCTCTTGCCCGTGTTAAGACATACTGGGCAGAGATGGAGACCACCGTTGTTGCGTCCCGAGATTCGGACAAAAGCCGAGTACCCTCTAAGCACTATTTTCAGGAAGTTCTTGAAGGCGCTCGTGTAATAGAGACACACTACCCGGAAGATGCTATGTTATGATAGCATATGTAATTATAAAGTAATATTTTGATAAACTGTAGTGGCCTTTTTTATACTTGTGCCTCCAAGTATTGGGAACACCTCCTGTGCGGCCGTTTTAAGATATATACAGAATCTGAAAGATGGCAGTCGTTGGCTTCAGCCCCCACGCACATAGTGCGTGGGTGCTCGCAGAAGACGCATTTTCACACTTAACCCAACGTCTTGGTCCTACAAAGGAGGTGATAGCGCAGCGGGCTAGGCAACCGGACTATAATGCTTTAACACTTTCACTTAGCCATAGGAGTTTGACAGTGAGACTATTTAGGTAGCCCCTTGGTGGCAACTGCGCTCGTCCGAGTTCGGGCGCGTATGTGCCTGACCGGGAAGCGGCCCTTCGTTAAAGCGGAGGAATCCGATAGATTCCGATAGGTCATCGAGTGGCTGGCCAGTCTCACGCTACATCATGACAGTCAGCTTTCGGCTTTCTCTACTGAGGTGCTCGCCCGGCCGAACCGGGGCACAATCGCAGTAGTTCTCCTGGTGCTACCTTAGCCGATAGAGCGGAACGTAAGGTAGCCGAACTCAGGAGCCGGGCAACCCAACATTTGACCAAAGACATGATTCGGAGCTGATGCATATAATGCCAAAACTCGCGACGCCGAACACTCCCTAAGGTGTTCGGTCTTTATGAGTGCGGGCGAAACAACACTCTTTATTAAAAAAGCCCCTAGTGTCCAGGTACGTGCAAAAATTCTGACGTGGCCACATGCCAAGACGCCAGCCTCCTCCTTGGTTATATCAGAAAGAAAAAACCAGGGGATGTGTAGCAACAAGAGATAGTAAAAAAGGTTTACGCAGGGTCTTAATCTGAAAAGAATCCTTTAGGACGGGTCCCTACTGCACGTCTGCGCCTGTGTCTCCATTGTGCCGTATCCTGGACAGGCGCCGCACGACGTTCATCTGTAAAAGAGAGGAACTGAGTTGAAAATGGGTCGTGCCGAAAAAGTTTAAAATAAGCAAAGTATAAAGTAAGATATATAAGATTGAGCTTTATTGTCTCTTATTGTATACGCGTGGAGCCCCTAGTGCGGGGGTATATGGCTTCTAGGCCTGCATCAATGATGATTTTGCACCGAACTCGTCTATCCGCGTTCGTGGTCTTGAATGACCTATTTCGAAGTTTTTTTGGCCGGTGAGGCCATTTTGCTGTGGGGCTGTCAAAGCAGCCGCATAGTCCGCTGCTTGGGGAGGTGCACTTTAGTGCTTTCCCTTCAAAGAGATGATGCCTCGTGGACCGGGCATCTTAAGCGTAAGAGATGCATAATGCGGTATTGCGTTAAAGCAAGCGAAAGCTTCGCGTCCCAGTAGTGCTTGATAGCGACTTGAGAACGGGGCGATATGGAAGGTCAGCTTTTCACGGCGGAGGTTATCGGCAGAGCCGAATATGACTTCGAGCCGGAGAAAACCCATACAATGGGTGTCCGTACCAGGTATTACCCCTTGAAAGGAGGTTTTGCTGCGGCGGATTCTTGCTGGGTTTATCCCCATGTGCTGGATTGTATCCTGATATATCAGGTTTAGTCCACTGCCGCCGTCCATAAGGACATTTGAAAACTGGAGTCCGCCAATTATTGGATCGACTATCAAGGCAGTCCAGCCTACATTCTTGATATTCCTAGAATAATCTAGCTGATCGAAGATGATCGGTTTTGACAACCAGTGGCAGGACCCTTTGGGGATGGGCCGTGTGGTGCGTACCTTAACGGACGCCGCGCGTTTTGTTATGTGAAGTGAGTTAACTGTTTTTACTTCTTGTGGGAAGTTCTTTTGTTTCCTAGTGCTCTGCTTTTGGGGTTCGTCCTCATCTTCGCTTGGTGTGTCGATCCCCTTGTGTTCGGCATTGAGTCTGCTGGATTGTTTGAAAACCCAACAGTCTCTGTGGGTATGGTTAGCAGGCTTCCCGGGAGTACTGTGTATCTGACATATCCTGTCCAGGACTTTATTTAGGTTGGATGGATCGTCCCTATTATCCTGGGGGGGCGATTTTTCCTAATTTTGTCTTGAGCCTTTGAATCCGGCATTGACTGTCGTGCTCTTCGGACTTTTGTCCTTAGTCCAGCGACGGTCCTTGTTGCGTCGCGGTTTTCCGTTTCCATCCCTAGTTTCGGATGTACTTGGGTTGCTGGGGCTGCACCTTGCCAACCAGCTGTCCTCCCCTGCACAAAAGCGGGTCATGAGGCTTGTTAGTGCGGCCATTGTTCTTGGCTTTTCTTGGCCGAGGTGTTTGGCGAGCCATTCGTCTCGGACGTTATGCCTGAAAGCTGCTAAGGCTTCGGCGTCCGGACAGTCGACTATCTGATTCTTTTCAGTGAGGAATCTATTCCAGAACTGCCGAGCTGATTCTCCGGGTTGTTGAGTTATGTGACTAAGATCGTCTGCATCCGGAGGGCGGA
Organism: Triticum aestivum; assembly: GCF_018294505.1. NCBI lineage: Eukaryota > Viridiplantae > Streptophyta > Magnoliopsida > Poales > Poaceae > Triticum > Triticum aestivum. The sequence goes on from NC_057794.1 coordinate 404,532,615, forward strand.
CATAGGTCCCTTGAAAGTTTGCTCAAAAAGCATCCTCGAGCTCTTCCCAGCTTCCAATTGTGTTTTCGAGAAGGCTTTTAAGCCAATGCCGGGCTGGCCCTTTAAGCTTAAGGGGTAGATATTTTATGGCGTGGAGATCATCTCCTCTAGCCATGTGTATGTGGAGGATATAATCCTCGATCCAAACTCCAGGGTCTGTTGTTCCATCATATGCCTCTATGTTTACGGGTTTGAACCCCTCTGGGAATTCATAGTCCAGGACCTCATCGGTGAAACATAGGGGGTGTGCGGCGCCCCTGTATTTGGGTGTGCCGGATTCTGATGATGGCTTCATAGTGTTGCTTACGAGAGCTTGCTTTCTTGGCCCATAAATGGACCTGACTGGGCCATGATGCGAATCCTTAAGTGGGTCGCATGCCGATTTAGGTGCGGCGCCGCTTGCCGCTTTATGCGGTCGTCTATCCGACCATGTGGCTTTTTCATTTTTTGAATGCGAGGGCTCTAGGGCCTCTTCGTCGAATTCAGGCACTAGCTTTCTTTTCGGATAGCTTTTAGTGCGGTGACTGTCGCCGTACTTATCTGTGGTATTGATTACTTTGCTCCATCTAATCCGGAGTGCATCTTCCGCTGTTTTTAGCTTCCGCTTCTGCTTTTTTAGGCTGCGTGCAGTTGCAACGAGCCTCTCGTGGAGATTCTTCTGCTCCATAGGTTTATTCAGCGTGAGGTCGTCCGGAATGCCGTTTTCGCCGGAGGAGGGATGTTCGGTTTCTCTATCCGTGTTGCCCTATTCGGACGGTTGCTCTAAGGCCTGCTCGTCGTCTACCGGCTCGTCCTGCTCTATGGCTGGGTTTTTGTCGAGGCGGGGCTTGGGTCGGCGTTTACGCCGACGCTTTGATTGCTTTTCGGGGGGTCGATCTCCCGTCCCATCCCCTTTTTCCTCGTTGTCGCTTCCTTTAGGGGTATCCACCATGTACACATCGTGATATGAGGTGGTTGTCCAATGCCCTATGGGCGTTGGTTCGTTGGTATCTCCTGCATCGTCATCCATGCTGTCGATGTCTCCGGAGTCAAAGTTGAGCACGTCGTTTAAATTGTCGACAGTGGCTACCAAGTGGGTGGTGGGTGGGCTTTGAATTTCTTCATCGTCCGTATCCCATCCTCGCTGACCGTAGTTCGGCCAGGGCTCTCCTGATAAGGAGAGAGACTTGAGAGAGTTCAGGATATCGCCACAAGGCGAGTGCTGAAAGATGTCTGCAGTGGTGAACTCTATTATCGGCGCCCAATCGGATTCGATCGGCAGGGGCGCGGGGGGTTCGGAGTTCGGAAAGGAGTCCGGATCCTCGGAGTCACGGATCATGCAGAGTGCGGGGCTAGCGTTCGGCTCGATCGCCTTTGAGATCGAAGCCCCCGAGGTGACGTCCAACCGCTCATCCTCGATTCAATAGGCTTCGAGTTAGGGGTCGGAACCGATGCGTGTGCGGCCTCCAGGACACTATCCGGAGGCAAAGCTAGGTCATGCCCCTCGAGATAGTGCGGCGCGCTTGGTCGTGGCTCGAACCCGTTGAAGATCAAGTCTCCGCGGATGTCAGCCGTGTAGTTTAAGCTTCCAAACCTGACTTGATGGCCAGGGGCGTAGCTTTCGATCTGCTCCAGGTGGCCGAGCGAATTGGCCCGCAGAGCGAAGCCGCCGAAGACGAAGATCTGTTCGGGGAGAAAAGTCTCACCCTGGACCGTATCGTTGTTGATGATCAAAGGAGCCATCGGGCCTAAAGGCGACGACACAGAGGAACTCTCAATGAAAGCACTAATGTCGGTGTCAAAACCGGCGGATCTCGGGTAGTGGGTCCCGAACTGTGCGTCTAGGCCGGATGGTAACAGGAGGTAGGGAACACGATGTTTTACCCAGGTTCGGGCCCTCTTGATGGAGGTAAAACCCTACGTCCTGCTTGATTAATATTGATGATATGGGTAGTACAAGAGTAGATCTACCACGAGATCAAGGAGGCTAAACCCTAGAAGCTAGCCTATGGTATGATTGTTGTATATGGAGTTGATTGCCTACGGACTACAACCCTCCGGTTTATATAGACACCGGATAGGGTTAGGGTTACACAGAGTCGGTTACAATGGTAGGAGATCTTGAATATCCGCATCACCAAGCTTGCCTTCCACGCCAAGGAAAGTCCCATCCGGACACGGGACGAAGTCTTCAATCTTGTATCTTCATAGTCCACGAGTCCGGCTGAAGGTATAGTCCGGCTACCCGAACACCCCCTAATCTAGGACTCCCTCAACGAGGGAGTGGCCCAAGCTTTCTTGGGCGCCATTGGCGGCAGACTTGAAGGAGGATCCGGGCGGATCTGGAGTCTCCGGAAGCAAGGAGCGAGAAAGGGGATCTGGAGCAAGTCAATGGGAAGCAATGAAGGCAAATGCAGCCCGCACCAGCCTTTTGTCAGGTGGGCAATTGCCGAGGCAACATGGGGAAGCGGAGACGCCCACGTCCCATCAATCACCACGCGTCAACCGAGGCCGCAGGCTATTGGGGCCAGCGGCCGCACTTGTCCCTTGGCTTCGCCTCGAAGCCAAGTCCGAGCGTGCCTTAGGCCCGGGGGCTATTGTCGGCGTCCTGGGAATGGGGGTCCCCAGACTTGCCTGCCAGTGGCCCCGTATGGCCCATCTTCACCAGCAAACACTCAAGACCCTCGTGAGGGGCTGAGCCTCGCGAGGCAGACGACGCAAGACCTCCTTGGGGGCGGCCTCACCAGGCTGGCTCACAAGGAGCGGGGAGATCAAGGTAGGGGCACCTCGAGAGGTCCCTGTGACGTAAGCCATGACGACCAAGGCCAGGCGGACACCAGGCTGGCGCCAGCGCGCGCAGTGTCCTCGTTTCCTCTTTGGTGCTAAAAGGACAAGCGCCGGCGAGGAGTCCCGAGGCAGCAGGCAAAGGTTTCCATATCAGTGCAACAAGACCAAGACCAGCAGGACGGCATGGCGGAGGTCACTGTGGAGCCCAGGATGGCGTCACCACCAGAGCCTTTGGCAGGCGAAGACCACCTTTAGTCAGGATAACTTGTACTAGTTGTCTCCCTTCAAATTTGGCCGTTGTGGCACCCCTTCTCGCCAGCATTTGGGAAGAGGATCAGGGCCTCTATAAATAGGGCTAGCCACCACAGTAGGAGGCAACAGGACAGAGGGATCCGAGGCCATTCAGATCATCCCCATCCACACAAACTCACCAAGCACAAGAGCACCTCTCCTCAGGAGGCTGTTCTTCCTTGTAACTGTTCATCCTCAGCCCAAGGGGCAATCAACCACACCACACTGGAGTAGGGTATTACACCACATCGGTGGCCTGAACCAGTATAAATCTTGTGTCCCTTTGTTCTGCGAGTTCGACGCGCTGAGCCTTGAGATCGCGGTGAGGGAGAGTGCAAGGGGGAGGAGATATCTTTGTGTGCACCCCAACATTCAAACCTCAAGGGTTTTGCTGGAACCGTCACCGACTTGACACCTTGATCTCCATTGTAGCATCGTTGTCGTCTCGCCAACTATTGCTTCTACGACTATCGCTACCGCTTAGTGATAAAGTAAAGCAATTACATGGTGATTGCATTTCATACAATAAAGCGACAACCATATGGCTCCTGCCAGTTGCCTATAACTGTGTTTACAAAACATGATCATCTCATACAACAATTTATATAATCATGTCTTGACCATATCACATCACAATATGCCCTGCAAAAACAAGTTAGACATCCTCTACTTGTTGTTGCAAGTTTTATGTGGCTCCTACGGGCATAGCAAGAACCGTTTTTACCTACGCATCAAAAACCACAATGATTTTTCGTCAAGTGTGTTGTTTTAACCTTCAACAAGGACCAGGCGTAGTCACACTCAGTTCAACTAAAGCTGGAGAAACAGACACCCACTAGCCACCTGTGTGCGAAGCACGTCGGTAGAACCAGTCTCATGAATGCGGTCATGTAATGTTGGTCTGGGCTGCTTCATCCAACAACACCGCCGAATCAAAGTATGACATGCTGGTAAGCAGTATGACTATTTATCGCCCACAACTCTTCGTGTTCTACTCGTGCATATAACATCTACGCATAGACCTGGCTCTGATACCACTATTGGGGAACGCAGTATTTCAAAATTTTCCTATGATCACGCAAGATCTATCTAGGAGATGCATAGCAATGAGAGGGAAGAGTGTGTCTACATACCCTTGTAGACCGAAAGCGGAAGCGTTAAGCAACGCGGTTGATGTAGTCGAACGTCTTCGCGATCCAACCGATCAAGTACCGAATGCACGACACCTCTGTGATCTACACACGTTCAGCTCGGTGACGTCCCTCAAACTCTTGATCTAGCTGAGGTCGAGGGAGAGTTTCTTCAGCACGATGGCGTGGTGACGGTGATGATGAAGTTACCAGCGCAGGGCTTCGCTTAAGCACTACAACGATATGACTGAGGTGTGTTTCTGTGGAGGGGGCACCGCACACGGCTAAGAGAAACTTTGGTGTGCCTTTGGGGTGCCCCCCCTCCCACGTATATAAAGGGGAGAGGGAGGAGGAGGCCGGCCAAGGGGAGGAGGCGCGCCATGGGGGGGGCAATCTTACTCCAAGTAGGATTCGGGCCCCCCTTTCCTATTCCAACAAGGAGAAGGGGAAGGTGAGGGAGGAGAGAAGGAAAGGGGGGTCGCCCCCCTAGTCCAATTCGGTTTGAGCTAGGGGGGCACGCCCTGCCTTGGTCTGCCTCCTCTCTTCCAGCAATAGGCCCATGAGGCCCAATAACCCCCCGGGGGGTTCCGATAACCCCCCGGTACTCTGGAAAATACCCGATACACCTTGGAACTATTCCGATGTCCGAATATAGTCTTCCAATATATCAATTTTTATGTCTCAACCATTTAGAGACTCCTCGTAATGTCCATGATCTCATCCGGGACTCCGAACTACCTTCGGTACATCAAAACACATAAACTCATAATATCGATCATCATCGAACGTTAAGCGTGCAGACACTACGGGTTCGAGAACTATGTAGACATGACCAAGACTCATCTCCGGTCAATAACCAATAGCGGAACCTGGATGCTCATATTGGCTCCCACATATTCTACAAAGATCTTTATCGATCAAACCGCATAACAACATATGTTGTTCCCTTTGTCATCGGTATGTTACTTGCCCTAGATTCGATCATCGGTATCATCATACCTAGTTCAATCTTGTTACTGGCAAGTCTCTTTACTCATTCCATAATGTATCATCCCGCAACTAACTCATTAGTCACTTTGCTTGCCAGGCTTATAGTGATGAGCATTACCGAGAGGGCCCAGAGATACCTCTCCGAAACACGAAGTGACAAATCTTAATCGCGATCTATGCCAACTCAACAAACACCATCGGAGACACCTGTAGAGCATCTTTATAATCACCTAGTTACGTTTTGATGTTTGATATCACACAAGGTGTTCCTCCGGTATTCGGGATTTGCATAATCTCATAGTCATAGGAACATGTATAAGTCATGAAGAAAGCTATAGCAATAAACTAATCGATCATAGTGCTAAGCTAACGGATGGGTCTTGTCCATCACATCATTCTCTAATGATGTGATCTCATTCATCAAATGACAACACATGTCCATGGCTAGGAAACTTAACCATCTTCGATTAACGAGCTAGTCAAGTAGAGGCAAACTAGGGACCTCTGTTTGTCTATGTATTCACACATGTACTAAGTTTTCGATTAATACAATTCTAGCATGAATAATAAACATTTATCATGATATAAGGAAATATAAATAACAACTTTATTATTGCCTCTAGGGCATATTTCCTTCAACAAGTAGACCGAAACAATTCGGCGTCTACTACTATTACTCCACACATCGACCGACTCCTGCTTGCATCTATAGTATTAAGTTCAAAAGAACAGAGTGATGATTTAAGTAAGATGACATGATGTAGAGGGATAAACTCAAGCGATGTGATATAAACCCCATCCTTTTATCCTTAATGGCAACAATACAATACACGCCTTGCTACCCCCTCTGTCATTAGCTGAGGAGACCACAAGATTGAACCCATCACAAAGCACCTCTCCCATTGAAAGGAAAACCAATCTAGTTGGCCAAACCAAATCGATAGATCGGAGAGAAATACAAAGCTATATCAATCATGCATAAAAGAGTTCAGAGAAGACTCAAAAAATATTCATAGATAATTTGATCATAAATCCACAATTCATCGGATCTCAACAAACGCATTGCAAAAGAAGATTACATCAAATAGATCTCCAAGAACATCGGGGATAACATTGTATTGAAGATCAAAGAGATAGAGGAGAAGCCATCTAGCTACTAGCTATGGACCCTTAGGTCTATGGTAAACTATTCACACATCATCGGAAGGGCAGCAAGGTTGGTGTAGAGGCCCTCCGTGATCGAATCCCCCTCCGGCGGAGTGCCGGAAAAGGCCCCAAGATGGGATCTCACGGGAACAGAAGCTTGTGGTGGTGGAAAAGTATTTTTGGTGTGCCCTCTGGCATAGGGGAATATTTGAGTATTTATAGTGCTAAGATTAGGGTTAGAAGGTCTACGAGGGGCCACAAGCCCTAGGGGCGTGCCCCTACAGCTTGTGGCCACCTCGTAGGTCTTCTGGCCTCCTCTCCATGTCTCGTGGGTTTCTTCTGGTCCAAGAAAAATCACCGTAAAGTTTTATTTTGTTTGGACTCTATTTGGTATTCCTTTTCTGTAGAAGTCAAAAACAAGGGGAAAACAAAAACGGTACTGGACACTAGGTTAATAGGTTAGTCCCAAAAGTAATATCAATAGCATATAAACACATGTAAAACATCCAAGATAGATAATGTAATAGCATGGAAGAATAAAAAAAGTATAGATACGTTGGAGACATATCAGTGTTCTATATATTCACTTGATATATGTTTTGGTATACAACTTGCGGATTATCGTGACATTGGGGTAATCTATGCATAGGGATTGATACACGTTTTCGTCCTACTTTCTCCGGTAGAAACCTTGGGGCACTCTTTGAAGTTCTTTGTGTTGGATTGAATATTATGAATCTGAAGTTGTTTGATGCATATCAAATAATCAACTCATGGATACTTGTGGTGACATTGGAGTATCTAGATGACATTAGAGTGGGTTGATGTGTATCATATGGTGTTATTTTAGTATGAACTCTACGGCTGTTTGTGACACTTATAGGGGTGACTCAATAGATTGATCGGAAAAGATTACTTTGAGGTGGTTTCGTACCCTGCAACAATTTCATCTTATGTTCTCCGCTTGATAATAACTTTGATGTGATTATTTTTCACACGCTGATGGATTGTTATATGACTAAATTATGCCAACACTGTTGAGAGATTGCACTACTGAAAGTATGAACCCTAGGCCTTGTTCCTAAGCATTGCAATACCGTTTGTGCGCCATTTTATCACTTGCTATCTTGCTATTTTTATATTTTTCATATTACAAAAACCTACATCTACTATCCATATTACACTTGTATCACCATCATTTTGCCGAACTAGTGCACCTATACAATTTACCATTGTATTGGGTGTGTTGGGGACACAAGAAATTTCTTGTATTTGATTGCAGGGTTGGTTGGGAGAGACCATCTTCATCCTACGTCTCCCATAGATTGCTAAAGCTTAGCTCGTCCACTTGAGGAAAATTTGCTATTGTCCTACAAAACTCTACGCTTGGAGACCCGATAGAGTCCACAAGAAATAAAGTTGCGTAGTAGACATCACACACTACTTGTCACAAGGAGGTGGGGAGTGACATTCATAAGGGTAAACTCTAATTAGTTATTTTCTTCTTCATTCATGTTTTCTGATATTTGTTATTCGGTTGTCTTTTTAATTTATATTTATTTAATTTATATTTACAGATATTCTAAATATTTTTTCCAAATATAATTTACTTAAATTTTTTAAAATGTTTGTCGTGCATTACAATATTTTTATGCAGCGAGTACAATTTAAAAATATGTTCGTGTCATTTAAAATATGTAAAAAAATATTCACGTAATATTCTAAAGAAATGTGTCATACCATTCATAAAAATATTAGTGACCTTGAAGAAATGTTCTAACACTTTATAGATGTTTAGCATGTTTGAAAAAGTGTTCATGGCATATAAGAAAAAATAGCATGTATTCAAAAGAAATGTTCAATGTGTTATGGAAAAGGTTCAAGGTGTATGTGGAGAATGTTTCACATGTATTCAAGAAATCGTCAATGTGTATTTAAAAATGTGTAACATCTATTTAAAAATGTTCATCATGCATTGAAAAATGTTTAACTTGTATCACAAAATTGTTCCGCATGTATACAAAAAGTGCATGATGTGCATTAAAAAATGTCGACATGTATTTGAAGAAGAAAAGGATGAAATTGATACAGGAAAAACACATAAACAAAAAAACCATGCAAAACTACCAAAACCGATCGATAGAAACTTTCCAAAACTGCTTCAGGAAAGCTGCATTGGGTTGGCTGTTAGGTGCAGACTACAACACAAGAGGTGAGACCATGGCTCGTCTTGCAATAGGCGAGACATAATGCATCTTATAATTGTGGACACCTTCGAAATCACTAGACAAGGGGTACCCATTACAAAGGTCATTCTCATCTCATCTAATGGTTACAAGTGATGCACCGCATCACTTGAAGAGGGAGCGGGTATCTATACTATTAAAGGACAGTACATACGTCGATTCATTTTGCTTAGTTACCACACTAAACGAACAAAGGACTCCCCCCACCGATCCCCCTCCAACTGATTTTTTTCCAACACAACCCCACCTCCCTCCCTCTCCAATCCTCAACAGATCAAACTTTCCTAACGTCGTTGTCTTATCTTTTCCTTGCCTTGTAGATTAAGAAATCATGAATCACTAATCAAATCACAAATCACATGCAAACTTTCCTTTTTATTCTTTTTTTTCTAAAATATAAAATACTTATTGATTCATCTCAAACGTATCTACAATTTTTGATTGTTTCATGCTACTGTCGGTGTCAAAACCGGCGGATCGCGGGTAGGGGGTCCCGAACTATGCATCTAAGGCGGATGATAACAGGAGGCAGGGGACACGATGTTTACCCAGGTTCGGGCCCTCTTGATGGAGGTAATACCCTGCGTCCTGCTTGATTGTTCTTGATGATATGAGTATTACAAGAGTTGATCTACCACGAGATCAAAGAGGCTAAACCCTAGAAGCTAGCCTATGGTATGATTGTCTATTGTCCTATGGACTAAAACCCTCCGGTTTATATAGACACCGGAGGGGGCTAGGGTTACACAAGGTCGGTTACAAAGGAGGAGATATACATATCTGTATTTCCTAGCTTGCCTTCCACGCCAAGTAGAGTCCCATCCAGACACGGGACGAAGTCTTCAATCTCCAATATTCATAGTTCAACTGTCCGGCCAAAGGATATAGTCCGACTGTCTGGAGACCCCCTAATCCAGGACTCCCTCAGTAGCCCCTGAACCAGGCTTCAATGACGATGAGTCCGACGCGTAGTGTTGTCTTCAGCATTGCAAGGCGGGTTCCTCCTCTGAATACACCATGGAAGAGTTTGAATACAAGGACAGTGTCCCACCCTGCAAAATAAGTTCCACATACCACCGTAGAGAGAATACTATTTCCACAAATCTAATCTGCTGACACGTTTTGATAGCATGACATCATGCCATGGCCCGGTCATTATTCGAACCGTTTTTCTCAACCAGCTCCGCACATAACGCGAGGCGGTTTTCTTGACACGTCTTGTCAAAGCAGAGATCGTGTCCCCCTTATCACGAGATTCTCATCAATACAAACGTGGGTAACCCAACCGTGCATGTTGGTATGACTCCTAGATCTTAGGTAAGTCCCAAACGGCCACGGGGAGGACGCCTGATATCCACCCTCTTTATAAAGGGGACAAGGCTTTTTCTTTTTTCCCTCCCGTGCTCAATTGAATCCTTCCCCCACCTCGAGTTCTAACACCCAAAGCTCAGGTCAGGTGCTTCGGACCTTCAACTATGTCCGGATCCAACCTTCAAGGTCGGTGGATGCCTTCCTCCGTCATAGAGGAGGACATCAAGAAGTTGAGAGAGGCCAGATATCTGACCGCCAAGATTTCGCATAGGCTGCCCGCCCGAGAGAAGGTCATCCCTACTCCCGAACCCAACGAGAGCGTTGTGTTCATCTCCCACTTCCTCTGAGGACTAGGCCTCGCTCTGTATCCCTTTGTTAGGGGTCTTATGTTCTATTATGGGCTGGATTTTCACGATCTGGCCCCGGATTCCCTTCTTCACATCTCATCATTTATTGTCGTATGTGAGGCCTTCCTCCACATTACCCCTTAGTTCGTCCTGTGGCTCAAGACCTTCGATGTGAAGCCAAAGATGATCGAGGGGCAGCACGCAGCGTGCGGAGGTGCTTTAATAAGCAAAATCGCTGACGCTCCATGGCCAGAGGGTTCCTTCCTAGAGGTGTCCGGATTGTGGCAGCGGGAGTGGTTTTACGTCACAGCTCCCCGAAGTGCCAAGTGGTAGCTGCGCCCACCTTTCGCTCGGGCCCCCACCGCAAATGATGTCATGGATCAACAGGGGGCTGAGCTGGGGTCCAACAAAGGACGTGAAAATACTGCAGAGTCGTATCCGAGATCTCTTTGAGAGAGATTTCAGTCTGGTTATGGTAATGTAAGTTATGCTAGTTCGTCGAATCTAGCCTTGCAATCGCCGGCCCCTCCGCATGTGGGAATTCAAACCGGAAGGACCGCGAGCTATTCAACATTTCCTCGGCATAATGCTTGAAGAGATGTACAAATCGTTCTTCGGACCCCAAATAGAGTATCCGGACACCACCGAGGATGTGGGTCTGAGCTGCAACCGCCCCGCTGCCCAAGTAAGTAATCCCATGTCGAACCTATTGTCCTTTTATTTATCATGGCATCATTCTAAAGAGCCGCTTTTTGACCAGGACTGGATAACAAAGGCGATGATGATCAGGTGTTCGGCCCCCCTTCCTGAGGGCTTGGACAATCTGGTACTGGACAAGATGCTCGAGCCGGCGCCTTATCCAGTGTCCTCAAAGGAAAATGATGGGGGGAATAAAGAGGGCGAAAGCGGGCCTCACTCGCTACTTATTCCAACCGGGGGACTGAGCACCTCCACGAGGGAGGACAATCAAAGGGAAGAATCTGACATTCTCTCTCCCCGGGGAAGGAAGAGGACTACCTCTGAAGATCTGGAAACTAAGGTTTCCAAATAGGAGAAGAAATCTTCATCAGAGGGTCCTGCCTCAGAGGGTATTCTTGCCGCACAATGTCCGCGCGGGGATCAACCCTCTACCGAGCTGTAAGTAATCGAAAAGTACTTAATAGTGGAAACATCCTACCTTACTTCCGAAGACAATAACCGATGCTTATAAATTGTAGTCCGGATCGTAGCCCTTCTCGACAGAGTTCATCTTTGGGGGATCTTCTTCCGGAGATGATGGAGAGCGAAACGCCTCCCCCGGACACCCCGCCTCAAGAAGCGGGCGACCTAGAAGTGTCGTCGCGAAGGGTATCTCCGAATCCACTAGGGCCAGAGTATAACTCTTTGACTACCCAGAATCCCCAGTATCCGGCTCCTAAGGAGAGCGACAGCAAGGGTCCGTACAGTGTGCGGTCGGACGCGTTGAAGGATCTTCTGGGGCAAGCGTCCGTCTCGGAAGCGCATCGTACGCTAATGGGTACGTTAATTGAAAGGATTTCATCCGCTAAAAGCGGTTTGCATGAAGCCTTTATGAGTCTGCTGAAAGGCTTCGAGGTACATGAAATAATGTATGTTTTTAACAGTACCGCACACATTAGGTATGCCCTATGCAGATAGTAGCCCCTGAGACTTTGGTTGTCATCGAAAACGGCGGCAAACAGAGGATCATAGTCCCAGGTAATAACCAGACCGCCTTTATGTGCAGGTGGCTGAAGCTCCGGTGGCTAGCCGGACTAATGGGTTTGCCGAGCTAAAGCGGCAACTTGATGCGGCAGATGCCGACATCGTGCTTGTCAACAAGCGGCTTGACGAGGCACAGGGTGAGTGATTTCTTTGGTGATCGTCACATAATAAGAGTAGCATGATGCCAGTATCTTTAATATGTTGTGACTGCAGATGGAGCTGCCACCGTGGAGACCGTTCGGGCGGAGCTTGCCCGAGCCAAGGAGCAAGCAAGGAGTAGCAATGCGGCCGCTCTAAAGGTGGATGAGAAGTTAAGGGCTGAATAGGCCGCGCATTGCGAGAGCAAGGAAAAAATATCCAAGATGGATGTAGAGGTAAAAGATGCTGTTGACCGTTACCAGCTTCTTGAAGAAGAAAACCGGGCGAAGGCGATGAATCTGGAGAAGGCCCTGGTGGCTGCCAAGGAAGCCCGCTCCAAAATTAGAGTGACGAAGGAGCTGAATCAAGCTGCAGATATCATGTCTGAAGCCCCTCTTGTTGCGGACTAAGTTCGGAGATCCAAAGTATGCTCCTCTGGACCGGATATGGAGTTCTACGGACGCCTAAATGGATTTGGCTGCAAGTGCTGCTGATGCGGCCGAGTACTTCAAGGATCAGAAAGGTCACGAAGTGGAAAAGTTGTTCTGGTCAAAGTTTCACGCTCCAGTCTGTCCGCTGCTGTTGAATGAGCGATTGGCCGAGTGGGCCGACCTCCATACATTGTCTGGACTTGCCATGAGGTCCGTTGTGGATCACCTGAGCCGGGAGGGCCAAGGCCAAATAGCTACTTTAGTTTAGTGCAACAATTCCTTGGTGCTGTGCCACGCATCGATGCTGTAAAGAGATCGGCGTGCATAGAGGGTGCGCGGATGGACCTTGCCCATGTCAAGACATACTGGGTGGAGATGGAGGCCACCATTGTTGCGACACGGGGTTCGACCGTAGGCCGAGTGGCTGCCGAGCACTACTTTGAAGAGGTTCTTAAAGGCACTCGTTTGATAGAGGCTCAGTGCTCAAAGAATATTATGTTCTAGTGACATGTATTCCCATTGTAAAAACAATGTTTTACTGAATTATCAAGGCTGTATTTATACTTTTGCTCGAAAGTACTATGATGCCTCCTGTGCGGCCGTTTATGTATATATGTATATAACCTGAAAGCTTGTAGTCGTCGGCTTCCGCCCCCACGCATATAATGCGGGGGTGTTCGCAGAAAATGCATATCCACACTTGATCCAACATCTTGGTCCGTTAAGGAGGTGATAGCACAGCGAACGAGGCAATCGGACTATATTGCTTTAACACTTTCACTTAGCCATAGGAGTTTGACGGTGGGGCTACTATATAGCCCCTGGTACTTCTGCGCTCGTCCGAATATGGGGCGCGTACGTACATGACCGGGAAACGGCCCTTCGTTAATGTAGAGGAATCCCGAAGATTCCGATGAGTCATCGAGTGGTTGACCAGTCTCTCGCTATATCATGACAGTCAGTTTTCCGCTTTCTCTACTGAGGTGCTCATCCGGATGAACCAGGGAACAATCACAGTAGTTCTCCCAGTGCTACCTTAGCCGATATAACGGAACGTAAGGTACCAAAACGTGGGAGCCGGGCAAACCCAACATGTGACCAAAGACATGATTCACAGCTGATGCATATAAGGCCAAACTCGCGATGCCAAACACTCCCTAAGGTGTTCAGTCTTTATAACATATACCGGGCTAAACAATGCCCTTAATAAGAAACCCCATGTTTCCAGGTACGTGCAAAATCCTGGCGTGGCCACATGCCAATAACGCCAGCATCCTTCTTGGTTGTGTGGAGTATCCGGAGGATGTGAGCAACAAGAGACAATAAAAAAGGTTTACGCAGGGTCTTAATCTAAAAAGAAACCTTTTGGCGGGTCCCTGCTGCACGTCTGTGCCTGTGTCTCCGTTGTGCCGTGTCCTGGACGGGTGTAGCACGATTGCCATCTACAAAAGGAAAGAACTTAAGTAAAAGTTGCCGTGCCAAAAAGAAGAATTGGTTATTGCCAATGAACTATCAAAATTCATGAGAAGCCAAGTTGAGCCGGGCTGGCCCTCATTACATGCGAGAAGCCCCTGGTATCATTTATGAGGGTTTGATCATCAAACCAATCTCATGTATATATGATGGAACGCCGAATTCGTTTGACCGTGTCCGTGGTCTTGACGACCTGCCATTTTTCTGGTTGGTGAGGCCGTCTAGTTTGCGGCTACTAGAGCCGCCGCATCCTCTTCCGTACGTGGGAAACGTTCAGTATTTCCGCTGACTGAGATGATGCCACGTGGACCAGGCATCTTAAGCTTGAGAAAAGCATAATGCGGTATTGCGTTAAAATGAGCAAAAGCCGTTCTTCCGAGTAGTGCTTGATAGCCACTTCGGAATGGGGCAATGTGAAAAGTTAACCTTTCGCTTTGGAAGTTATCGGGAGAACTGAATACCACCTCTAGTAGTAGAGAGCCCGTACAGCGGGCCTCTTGGCCTGGTATTACTCCCTTGAAGGTAGTATTACTGTGGCTTATTTGTGTCGGATCTATCCCCATTTTGCAGATTGTGTCCTGATATATCAGATTTAGATCATTGCCGCCGTCCAAGAGGACTCGTGTGAAATGGTACCCATTTATTATTGGGTCTAACACCAAGGCCGTCAGTCCTTCGTGCCGGATATTTGTCTCGTGATCCCTACGATCAAAAGTGATCGGGCAGGCCAACCAGGGGTTGAACCTAGGGGTGAAGGGCTCTATGGCTCGTGTGCCTCGGAGTGCATGCTTGCTTCTCCTCTTTGTCACATGGATCACGTTTACTGTTTTAACCTCTGGTGGGAACTTTTTTTGTCCTTCGGCGCTTTGCTGGCGAGGCTCATCCTCGTCTTCGCTTGGTGTCTCTTCCCCTTTGTGTTTGGCGTTTAGCTTACCAGCCTGCTTGAAGACCCAACATTCTCTGTGGGTATGATTTGCAGGTTTGTCTGGGGTGCCGTGAATATGATAGAGTTTGTCAAGAATTTTGTTTAGGCCAGATTGTCCTTCTTTGCTGCCTTTGAAAGGATTTTTCCGCTGACCTAGTCGGGAGCCCCTGAATCCGGCGTTTACCACCGTGTTATCTGGGCTACCTTCTTTATTCCAACGCTTGTTTTTGTTGCATCGTGGTTTACCATTGCCATCCCTGACTTCGGATGTGCTTGGGTCGCTGGTGCTGCTACGGGCCAACCAGCTATCCTCGCCCGCACAAAAGCGGGTCATGAGGCTTGTTAGAGCTGCCATTGTTCTCGGTTTTTCTTGCCCGAGGTGTCTGGCGAGCCATTCGTCTCGGACGCTGTGTTTAAAAGCTGTTAAGGCTTCGGCGTCCGGACAGTCGACGATTTGGTTCTTCTTGGTGAGGAACCTGTTCCAAAGCTTTCGGGCGGACTCTCCGGACTATTGGATTATATGACTTAAATCGTCTGCATCCGGAGGTACGACATAAGTCCCTTGAAAATTGGCCCGAAAAGCGTCCTCGAGCTCCTATCAACTTCCAATTGAGTTTTCGGGGAGGCTTTTCAGCCAGTGCCGAGCTGGCCCTTTAAGCTTGAAGGGCAAGTATTTAATGGCATGGAGATTGTGTCCATGAGCCATATGAATATGGAGGATAAAGTCCTCTATCCAGACTCCAGGGTCTGTGGTCCCGTCGTACGCCTCTATGTTCACCGGTTTGACTCCCTCTGGGAATTTGTGATCCAGCACCTCATCAGTGAAACATAAGGGGTGTGCGGCACCCCTGTATTGGGATGCGCCATGGTGTTCGGACGGTTGTAGTATTCGGTGTTGGTTTTGTACCATAGCGCGCTTCCTAGATCCATAGATAGATCTGGTCGCGCCGGATTTTTGATGCAAGTTCTCACGTAGATCGTGTGTTGACTTATGCGCGACTTTGTTAGCCACTCAATCGCGTTCACAAGGTGGTGGATCCGGCCGGTTGGCCGTATCACTCTTCGGCTATATGGGCTCTAAGGACTCATCGTCGAATTTCGGTAATAGCTTGCGCTTTGGATAGCTATTTTTATGGTAACTTCCACCATACTTTGTTACTTTGTTCCACTTGCTGTTGAGCGTATCTTGTGCAACCATGAGCCTTTGCTTCTGTTTCTTCAGACTCCTCGTCGTGGCAATAAGCCTTCTGCGGAGGTTTTCTTGCTCCAAGTGCGTTTCCGGGATGATGTGTGCATCTTCGTCCGGACTGTTTTCTTCCCCAGACGGGGCTTGATGAGGCTTATCCTTGGCGTCGTCGTGGTCGGACGTTGGATCCGTACTACGTTTGTAGTTTGCATCTTGATCGTGCTCTGCCACCTGGGTGGTGCAGTCGTCGTTTCTTCTAGAGTCGACTAGACTGTTATTTCCTCTTGCGTTGTTATCGCTGTTTTTGCTATGGCGGGACTTAGAGCGGCGCCGCTGACGTCGGCGCCTGGGTTGCTTGGAGGGGGCATCCTCCGCTATCTCTTTTCCATTGCCATCTCTGGGTGTATCTACAATGTATACGTCACGTGATGAAGTGGCGGTCCAGCGCCCTCTGGGCGGTGGTTCTTGTTCGTCTCCTCCATCATCATCCATACCGTTGATGTCTTCAGAGTCGAAATCGAGCATGTTGGTTAAGTAGTCGACAGTGGCTACTAAGTGGGTGGTGGGTGGGCAGTGAATTTCTTTGTCGTCCGCATCCCATTCTAGCCGGACATAGTTCGGCCAAGGTTCTCCTGACAGGGAGAGAGACCTTAATGAATTTAGCACATCTCCGAAAGGTGAGTGCCGAAAGATATCCGCGGAGGTGAACTCCATGATTGGCACCCCGCCGGATTCGACACGCACGGATGTAGGCGGCTCGGAGTCCGTGGTCGGGGATAAATCCAGTGGTTCGGCGACGCGGCTCTCGAAAGGGGTGAAGTCAGTATCTGGCTCTATCGCCACTGAGAGTGCGGCATCCATGGCGGGGTCTATCCCTCCGCTCTCGGATGGCGCAATTTGCTCTGGATTAACGGCCGGAGTAGCTGCGGATGCGATCTACCGAACACGTCTGACGGCAGAGTTACGTCTTGCTCGTCGCGACTGTGCGGCGCGTCCGGCATGGGCTCGAATCTGTCGAAAATCAAGTCTCTGCGGATGTCGGGCATGTAGTTCAACTTTCCAAATCTGACCTGATGGCCACGGGCGTAGCTTTCGATCTGCTCCAGATGGCCAAGCGAATTGGCCCGCAGTGCGAAGACGCCAAATACGAAGATCTATCCGAGGAGGAAAGCCTCACCCTAGACCGCATCGCTAGCGATGGTCGAAGGAGCCATCAAGCCTTATGGTGATGACATAGTGGAACTCTCAATGAAAGCACCAATGTCGGTGTCAAAACCGGCGGATATCGGGTAGGGGGTCCCGAACTATGCGTCTAAGGCGGATGGTAACAGGAGGCAGGGGACACGATGTTTACCCAGGTTCGGGCCCTCTTGATGGAGGTAATACCCTATGTCCTGCTTGATTGTTCTTGATGATATGAGTATTACAAGAGTTGATCTACCACAAGATCAAAGAGGCTAAACCCTAGAAGCTAGCCTATGGTATGATTGTCTGTTGTCCTATGGACTAAAACCCTCCGGTTTATATAGACACCGGAGGGGGCTAGGGTTACACAAGGTCGGTTACAAAGGAGGAGATATACATATCCGTATTGCCTAGCTTGCCTTCCACGCCAAGTAGAGTCCCATCCGGACACGAGACGAAGTCTTCGATCTCATATCTTCATAGTCCAACAGTCTGGCCAAAGGATATAGTCCGGCTGTCCAGAGACCCCCTAATCCAGGACTCCCTCAGTAGCCCCTGAACCAGGCTTCAATGACGATGAGTCCGCCGCGTAGTGTTGTCTTCGGCATTGTAAGGTAGGTTCCTTCTCCGAATACACCATGGAAGAGTTTGAATACAAGAACAATGTCCGACCCTGCAAAATAAGTTCCACATACCACCGTAGAGAGAATAATATTTCCACAAATCTAATCTGCTGACATGTTTTGACAGCATGACATCACGCCATGGCCCGGTCATTACTCGAACCGTTTTTCTCAACCAGCTCCGCACATAACGCGAGGCGGTTTTCTTGACACGTCTTGTCAAAGCGGAGATCATGTCCCCCTTATCACGGGATTCTCATCAATACAAACATGGGTAACCCAACCGTGCATGTTGGTATGACTCCTAGATCTTAGGTAAGTCCCAAACGGCCACGGGGAGGACGCCTGATATCCACCCTCTTTATAAAGGGGACAAGGATTTTTCTTTTTTCCCTCCCGCGCTCAATTGAATCCTTCCCCCACCTCGAGTTCTAACACCCAAAGCTCAGGTCAGGTGCTTCGGACCTTCAACTATGTCCGGATCTCGCTCTGTATTGATCCAGCCCATAATAGAACATAAGGACCTTCAACTATTTCCACTTCAACTATGTCCAAAGGGACCTTCAACTATTTCCACTTCCTTCGACGACTAGGCCTCGCTCTGTATCCCTTTGTTAGGGGTCTTATGTTCTATTATGGGCTGGATTTTCACGATCTGGCCCCGGATTCCCTTCTTCACATCTCGTCATTTATTGTCGTATGTGAGGCCTTCCTCCACATTACCCCTCACTTCGGCCTGTGGCTCAAGACCTTCGATGTGAAGCCGAAGATGATCGAGGGGCAGCACGCAACGTGTGGAGGTGCTTTAATAAGCAAAATCGCTGACGCTCCATGGCCAGAGGGTTCCTTCCCAGAGGTGTCTGGATTGTGGCAGCGGGAGTGGTTTTACGTCACAGCTCCCTGAAGTGCCAAGTGGGTAGCTGCCCCCACCTTTCGCTTAGGCCCCCCACCACAACTGATGCCATGGATCAGCACGGGGCTGAGCTGGGGTCCAGCAAAGGACGTGCCAATACTGCAGAGTCGTATCCAAGATCTCTTTGAGAGAGATTTCAGTCTGGTTATGGTAATGCAAGTTATGCTAGTTCGTCGAATCCAGCCTTGCAAACGCCGGCCCCTCCGCATGTGGGAATTCAACCCAGAAGGACCGTGAGCTATTCAGCATTTCCTCGGCATAACGCTCGAAGAGATGTACAAATCATTCTTCGGACCCCAAATAGAGTGTCCGGACACCACCGAGGACGTGGGTCTGAGCTGCAACCGCCCCGCTGCCCAAGTAAGTAATCCCATGTCGAACCTACTGTCCTTTTATTTATCATGGCATCATTCTAAAGAGCTGCTTTTTGACCAGGACTGGATAACAAAGGCGATGATGATCAGGTGTTCGGCCCCCCTTCCTGAGGGCTTAGACAATCCGGTACTGGACAAGATGCTCGAGCCGACGCCTTATCCAGTGTCCTCAAAGGAAAATGATGGGGGGAATAAAGAGGGCGAAAGGGGGCCTCACTCGCTACTTATTCCAACCGGGGGAATAAGCACCTCCGCGAGGGAGGACAATCAAAGGGAAGAATCTGACATTCTCTCTCCCCGGGGAAGGAAGAGGACTACCTCTGAAGATCCAGAAACTAAGGTTTCCAAACAGGAGAAGAAATCTTCATCAGAGGGTCCTGCCTCGGAGGGTATTCTTGCCGCACAATGTCCGCGCGGGGATCAACCCTCTACCGAGCTGTAAGTAATCGAAAAGTACCTAATAGTGGAAACATCCTACCTTACTTCCGAAGAAAATAACCGATGCTTATAAATTGTAGTCCGGATCATAGCCCTTCTCGATAGAGTTCATCTTCGGGGGATCTTCTTCTGGAGATGATGGAGAGCGAAACGCCTCCCCCGGACACCCCGCCTCAAGAAGCGGGCGACCTTGAAGTGTCGTCGTGAAGGGTATCTCCGGATCCACTAGGGCCAGAGGGTAACCCTTTGGCTACCCGGAATCCCTAGTATCCGGCTCCTAAGGAGAGCGACAACAAGGGTCTGTACAGTGTGCGGTCGGACGCGCTGAAGGATCTTCTGGGGCAAGCGGCCGTCTCGGAAGCGCATCATACGCTAATGGGTACGTTAATTGAAAGGATTTCATCTGCTGAAAGCGGTTTGCATGAAGCCTTTATGAGTCTGCTGAAAGGCTTCGAGGTACGTGAAATAATGTATGTTTTTAACAGTACCGCACACGTTAGGTATGCCCTATGCAGATAGTAGCCCCTGAGACTTTGGTTGTCATCGAAAACGTCGGCAAACAGAGGATCACAGTCCCAGGTAATAACCAGACCGCCTTTATGTGCAAGTGGCTGAAGCTCCGGTGGCTAGCTAGACTGATGGGTTTGGCGAGCTAAAGCGGCAACTTGATGCGGCAGATGCCAACATCGTGCTTGTCAACAAGCGGCTTGACGAGCCACGGGGTGAGTGATTTCTCTGGTGATCGTCACATAATAAGAGTAGCATGATGCCAGTATCTTTAATATGTTGTGACTGCAGATGGAGCTGCCACTGTGGAGACCCTTCAGGCGGAGCTTGCCCGAGCCAAGGAGCAAGCAAGGAGTAGCAATGCGGCCGCTCTAAAGGCGGCCGAGGAGTTAAGGGCCGAATAGGCCGCGCATTGCGAGAGCAAGGAAAAAATAGCCAAGACGGTTGTAGAGTTAAAAGATGCCGCTGACCATTACCAGCTTCTTGAAGAAGAAAACCGGGCGAAGGTGACAGACCTGGAGAAGGCCCTGGTGGCTGCCAAGGAAGCCCGCTCCAAAATTAGAGCGGCGAAGGAGGAGCTGAATCAAGCTGCAGATATCGTGTCTGGGAAGCCCTTCTTGTTGCGGACTAAGTTCGGAGATCCGAAGTATGCTCCTCTGGACCGGCTATGGAGTTCTGTGGATGCCTACATGGATTTGGCTGCAAGTGCTACTCATGCGGCCGAGTACTTCAAGGATCAGAAAGGTCCTGAAGTGGAAAAGTTGTTATGGTCACAGTTTCACGCTCCAGTCCGTCCGCTGCTGTTGAATGAGCGATTGGCCGAGTGGGCCGAGCTCCATAGGTTGTCCGGACTTGCCATGAGGTCCGTTGTGGATCACCTGTGGCCGGGAGGGCCAAGGCCGAATAGCTACTTTAGTTTAGTGCAACAATTCCTTGGTGTTGTGCCACGCATCGATGCTATAAAGAGATCGGCGTGCATAGAGGTAATACGTCTCCAACGTATCTATAATTTTTGATTGCTCCATGCTATATTATCTACTGTTTTGGACATTATTGGGCTTTATTATCCACTTTTATATTATTTTTGGGACTAACCTATTAACCGGAGGCCCAACCCAGAATTGTTGTTTTTTGCCTGTTTTAGGGTTTCGAAGAAAAGGAATATCAAACCGAGTCCAAACGGAATGAAACCTTCGGGAACTTGATTTTCTCAACGAACAAGACCCGGGAGACTTGGACCCTATGTCAAGGCACAAAAGAGGAGACCACGAGGTAGGGGGCGCGCCTGCCTACCCCAGGCGCGCCCTCCACCCTCGTGGCCCCCCTGTTTCTCCACCGATGTACTCCTTCCTCCTATATATACCTAGGTACCCCCAAACGATCAGATATGGAGCCAAAAACCTAATTCTACCGCCGCAACTTTCTGTATCCACGAGATCCCATCTTGGGGCCTGTTCCGGAGCTCCACCGGAGGAGCATCGATCACAGAGGGCTTCTACATCAACACCATAGCCCCTCCAATGAAGTGTGAGTAGTTTACCTCAGACCTACGGGTCCATAGTTAGTAGCTAGATGGCTTCTTCTCTCTTTTTGGATCTCAATGCAATGTTCTCCCCCTCTCTTGTGGAGCTCTATTCAATGTAATCTTCTTTTTGCAGTGTGTTTGTTGAGACCGATGAATTGTGGGTTTATGATCAAGTCTATCTATGAATAATATTTGAATCTTCTCTGAATTCTTTTATGTATGATTGGTTATCTTTGCAAGTCTCTTCAAATTATCAGTTTGGTTTGGCCTACTAGATTGATCTTTCTTGCAATGGGAGAAGTGCTTAGCTTTGGGTTCAATCTTGCGGTGTCCTTTCCCAGTGATAGTAGGGGCAACAAGGCACGTATTGTATTGTTGCCATCGAGGATAACAAGATGGGGTTTTCTTCATATTGCATGAGTCTATCCCTCTACATCATGTCATCTTGCTTAAGGCGTTACTCTGTTTTTAACTTAATACTCTAGATGCATGCTGGATAGCGGTCGATGAGTGGAGTAATAGTAGTAGATGCAGGCAGGAGTCGGTCTACTTGTGTCGGACGTGATGCCTATATACATGATCATACCTAGATATTCTCATAACTATGCTCAATTCTGTCAATTGCTCAACAGTAATTTGTTCACCCATCGTAGAATACTTATGCTCTCGAGAGAAGCTTAGTGAAACCTATGGCCCCCGGGTCTATCTTTATCATATTAATCTCCTACTACTTAGTTATTTCCTTTGCCTTTATTTTACTTTGCATATTTATCATAAAAATACAAAAAATCTTATCTTATCATATCTATCAGATCTCACTCTCGTAAGTGGCCCTATAGGG
This sequence comes from Triticum aestivum, assembly GCF_018294505.1. NCBI lineage: Eukaryota > Viridiplantae > Streptophyta > Magnoliopsida > Poales > Poaceae > Triticum > Triticum aestivum. Next base: position 404,555,162 of record NC_057794.1, read on the forward strand.
ATTGACAACCCCTAGTTGCGTTGGTTGCGGGGATTTATTTGTTTTGTGCAGGTACGAGGGACTCGCGCGTAGCCTCCTACTGGATTAATACCTTGGTTCTCAAAAACTGAGAGAAATACTTACGCTACTTTGCTGCATCATCACTTCCTCTTCGGGGAAAACCAACGCAGTGCTAAAAGAGGTAGCAAGAAGGATTTATGGCGCTGTTGCCGGGGAGGTCTATGCAAAAGTCAACATATCAAGTACCCATCACATACCCTTATCTCCCGCATTACATTATTTGCCATTTGCCTCTCGTTTTCCTCCCCCCCCCCCCATTTCACCCTTGCTGTTTTATTTGCCCTCTCTCTGTATCCTCCCTCTCTTTCTCTATTTGCCTCTTTTTGCCCGCTTGCTTTTTGTTTGCTTGTGTGTTAGTTTGTTTGCTTGTCGTTATGGCTACTACTTTACCTTCTGCCTCTATGTCTGAATGGGCAAACTATTGTCGATAATAATTTTGATACTCCTACTAAAGAACCCACTATCTCACATATAAAAAGATTCTGTGTTGGTAGCGGTAATATTATTGGAAAAGGAGTTATTCAAGATTTCTTTACTTGTGCCGGTGCTTTACCCTCTATGGGTAGTTCTATCCTTCATAGAACTAGTAGTCTTGCGGACGCTATTGCCATGCTTGTAGTTGAACTTGAAAGACAATTCATGCACATGCATCCTTCCATACAAAGGATTTTCCTAGAGTTTTCTAATATTGAGCATTCTTCTATTAAGCGTGTCGTTACTATCTTTTTGGCTCATGAGTTTAGATTCATAATAAAATAGGCCAAAGAAATCTTTGCGCATTATAGGGTGGACGCTTGCCGTCCTCCCATAGAGGCCATCCTTTTTGATCAAGAAGAAATAATGCGTTTTCAATCTCTAGACTATGTTGCTTTCAATGAAAATCTTAGAAAAAGGGTTCTTACCAATGTTTTAGTTGATAGAATTTCTGAACTTAATGATGATTTGGCTATTCAAAATAATGAATTAGGATATTCTCTCGAATATAGGCTCACAAAGTTTTGTCAAAAGAACGCTTATAATGATGAATTGGTTGTGCAATATGAAGGACCGAAGGAGGAACCTATACCTCCCAAGGTTGATCTTGGGGACTTTTGTCCCAATAAATTCAGCCCTTTTGATTACTTTTTCTTGCCTCAAAGAAAACTTGCTACTGAACGTAGAGAATATGAAATGAGTTTTAATAATCTATCTTACTATTATGGCAATACCTAGATCGATTCTTGATTGTTATGCCTAGCTAGGGGCATTAAACGATAGCGCTTGTTGGGAGGCAACCCAATTTTATTTTTATTCCTTGCTTTTTGCTCCTGTTTAGTAATAAATAAATTATCTAGCCTCTGTTTTGGTTGTGTTTTTTATGTTTAATTAGTGTTTGTGCCAAGTAGAACCGTTGGGAAGACTTGGGGAAAGTCTTGTTGAACTTGCTGTAAAAAACAGAAACTTTAGCGCTCACGAGAACTGCTGTCATTTTTATTTGGAGAGTGATATTTAGTTAATTATTTTTGCAGATGATTAATATATAAATTCCTCACGTCCAGTAATTTATTTTAGAATTTTTGGGGTTCCAGATCTTGCGCTAGCTACAGATTACTACAGACTGTTCTGTTTTTGCCAGATTCTGTTTTTCGTGTGTTGTTTGCTTATTTTGATGAATCTATGGCTAGTAAAATAGTTTATAAACCATAGAGAAGTTGGAATACAGTAGGTATAACACCAATATAAATAAAGAATGAGTTCATACAGTACCTTGAAGTGGTCTTTTATTTTCTTTCGCTAACGGAGCTCACGAGATTTTTTACTTTAAGTTTTGTGTTGTGAAGTTTTCAAGTTTTGGATAAAGATTTGATAGATTATGGAACAAGGAGTGGCAAGAGACTAAGCTTGGGGATTCCCATGGCACCCCCAAGATAATCTAAGGACACCTAAAAGCCAAAGCTTGGGGATGCCCCGGAAGGCATCCCCTCTTTCGTCTACTTCTATCGGTAACTTTACTTGGAGCTATATTTTTATTCGCCACATGATATGTGTTTTGCTTGGAGCGTCTTGTATGATTTGAGTCTTTGCTTTTTAGTTTACCAAAATCATCCTTGCTGTACACACCTTTTGAGAGAGCCATACATGATTTGGAATTTGTTAGAATACTCTATGTGCTTCGCTTATATCTTTTGAGTTATATAATTTCACTCTAGTACCTCACTTATATCTTTTAGAGCACGGTGGTGGATTTGTTTTATAGAAACTATTGATCTCTCATGCTTCACTTAGATTATTTTCAGAGTCTTAATAGCATGGTAATTTGCTTAAAATCCTAATATGCTTGGTATGCAATTTAATAATAAAAATTCTCTTATGAGTGTGTTGAATACTATGAGAAGTTTTGATACTTGATAATTGTTTTGAGATATGGAGATGGTGATATTAAAGTCATGCTAGTTGAGTAGTTGTGAATTTGAGAAATACTTGTGTTGAAGCTTGTGATTCCCGTAGCATGCACGTATGGTGAACTGTTATATGATGAAGTCGGAGCATGGTTTATTTATTGATTGTCTTCCTTATGAGTGGCGATCGGGGACGAGCGATGGTCTTTTCCTACTAATCTATCCCCCCTAGGAGCAAGCGCGTAATACTTTGCTTTGATAACTTGTAGATTTTTGCAATAAGTATATGAGTTCTTTATGACTAATGTTGAGTCCATGGATTATACGCACTCTCACCCTTCCACCTTTGCTAGCCTCTCTAATACCGCGCACCTTTCGCCGGTATCATACACCCACCATATACCTTCCTCAAAACAGCCACCATACCTACCTATTATGGCATTTCCATAGCCATTCCAAGATATATTGCCATGCAACTTTCCACCGTTCCGTTTATTATGACACACTTCATCATTGTCATATTGCTTAGCATGATCATGTAGTTGACATCGTATTTGTGGCAAAGCCACCATTCATAATTCTTTCATACGTGTCACTCTTGATTCATTGCATATCCTGGTACACCGCCGGAGGCATTCATATAGAGTCATATTTTGTTCTAAGTATTGAGTTGTAATTGTTGAGTTGTAAGAAAAATAAAAGTGATGATCATCATTATTAAAGCATTGTACCAGTGAGGAAAGGATGATGGAGACTATGATTCCCCCACAAGTAGGGATGAGACTTCGGACGAAAAAAAGAGAAAGAAAAGAGGCCATAAAAGGGGGAAAAGTCCCAAATAAAAAAAGAGAGAAAAAGAGGGAAGGGACAATGTTACTATCCTTTTACCACACTTGTGCTTCAAAGTAGCACCATGATCTTCATAGTAGAGAGTCTCTCATGTTATCACTTTCATATACTAGTGGGAATTTTTCATTATAGAACTTGGCTTGTATATTCCAATGATGGGCTTCCTCAAAATGCCCTAGGTCTTCATGAGCAAGCAAGTTGGATGCACACCCACTTAGTTTCTTTTTGAGCTTTCATATACTTATAACTCTAGTGCATCCGTTGCATGGCAATCCCTACTCACTCACATTGATATCTATTGATGGGCATCTCCATAGCCCGTTGATACGCCTAGTTGATGTGAGACTATCTTTTCCTTTTTGTCTTCTCCACAACCACCATTCTATTCCACCTATAGTGCTATATCCATGGCTCACGCTCATGTATTGCGTGAAGATTGAAAAAGTTTTGAGAATGTCAAAAGTATGAAACAATTGCTTGGCTTGTCATCGGGTTTGTGCATGATTTAAATATTCTGTGTGGTGAAGATAGAGCATAGCCAGACTATATGATTTTGTAGGGATAACTTTCTTTAGCCATGTTATTTTGAGAAGACATGATTGCTTTGTTAGTATGCTTGACGTAATATTATTTTTATGTCAATATGAACTTTTGTCTTGAATCTTTCGGATCTGAATATTCATACCACAATTAAGAAGAATTACATTAAAATTATGCCAAGTAGCACTCCGCATAAAAAATTCTGTTTTATCATTTACCTACTCGAGGACGAGCAGGAATTAAGCTTGGGGATACTTGATACATCTCCAACGTATCTATAATTTTTTATTGCTCCATGCTATATTATCTACTGTTTTGGACATTATTGGGCTTTATTATCCACTTTTATATTATTTTTGGGACTAACCTATTAACCGGAGGCCCAGCCCAGAATTGTTGTTTTTTGCCTGTTTTAGGGTTTCGAAGAAAAGAAATATCAAACGGAGTCCAAACGGAATGAAACCTTCAGGAATGTGATTTTCTCAACGAACAAGACCCGGGAGACTTGGACCCTACGTCAAGGCACAAAAGAGGAGGCCACGAGGTAGGGGGCGCGCCTGCCTACCCCATGCACGCCCTCCACCCTCGTGGGCCCCTTGTTGCTCCACCGATGTACTCCTTCCTCCTATATATACCTACGTACCCCAAACGATCAGATACAGAGCCAAAAACCTAATTCCACCGCCGCAACTTTCTGTATCCACGAGATACCATCTTGGGGCCTGTTCCGGAGCTCCGCTGGAGGGGGCATCGATCACGGAGGGCTTCTACATCAACACCATAGCCCCTCTGATGAAGTGTGAGTAGTTTACCTCAGACCTACGGGTCCATAGTTAGTAGCTAGATGGCTTCTTCTCTCTTTTTGGATCTCAATACAATGTTCTCCCCCTCTCTTGTGGAGATCTATTCGATGTAATCTTCTTTTTGCGGTGTGTTTGTTGAGACCGATGAATTGTGGGTTTATGATCAAGTCTATCTATGAATAATATTTGAATCTTCTCTGAATTCTTTTATGTATGATTGGTTATCTTTGCAAGTCTCTTCGAATTATCAGTTTGGTTTGGCCTACTAGATTGATCTTTCTTGCAATGGGAGAAGTGCTTAGCTTTGGGTTCAATCTTGCGGTGTCCTTTCCCAGTGACAGTAGGGGCAGCAAGGCACGTATTGTATTGTTGCCATCGAGGATAACAAGATGGGGTTTTCTTCATATTGCATGAGTCTATCCCTCTACATCATGTCATCTTGCTTAAGGCGTTACTCTGTTTTTAACTTAATACTCTAGATGCATGCTGGATAGCGGTCGATGAGTGGAGTAATAGTAGTAGATGCAGGCAGGAGTCGGTCTACTTGTGTCGGACATGATGCCTATATACATGATCATACCTAGATATTCTCATAACTATGCTCAATTCTGTCAATTGCTCAACAGTAATTTGTTCACCCACAGTAGAATACTTATGCTCTCGAGAGAAGCCACTAGTGAAACCTATGGCCCCCGGGTCTATCTTTATCATATTAATCTCCTACTACTTAGTTATTTCCTTTGCCTTTATTTTACTTTGCATCTTTATCATAAAAATACCAAAAATATTATCTTATCATATCTATCAGATCTCACTCTCGTAAGTGGCCCTATAGGGATTGACAACCCCTATTTGCGTTGGTTGCGAGGATTTATTTGTTTTGTGCAGGTACGAGGGACTCGCGCGTAGCCTCCTACTGGATTGATACCTTGGTTCTCAAAAACTGAGGGAAATACTTACGCTACTTTGCTGCATCATCCCTTCCTCTTCGGGGAAAACCAACGCAGTGCTAAAAGAGGTAGCAAGAGGGTGCACGGATGGCCCTTGCCCGTGTCAAGACATACTGGGCGGAGATGGAGGCCACCATTGTTGCGACACAGGGTTCGACCGTAGGCCGAGTGGCTGCCGAGCACTACTTTGAAGAGGTTCTTGAAGGCGCTCGTTTGATAGAGGCTCAGTGCTCGAAGAATATTATGTTCTAGTGACATGTATTCCCATTGTAAAAACAATGTTTTACTGAATTATCAAGGTTGTATTTATACTTTTGCCCGAAAGTACTATGATGCCTCCTATGCGGCCGTTTATGTATATATGTATATAACCTGAAAGCTTGTAGTCGTCGGCTTCTGCCCCCACGCATATAATGTGGGGGTGTTCGCAGAAAATGCATATCCACACTTGATCCAACGTCTTGGTCCGTTAAGGAGGTGATAGCACAGCGAACGAGGCAATCGGACTATATTGTTTTAACACTTTCACTTAGCCATAGGAGTTTGACGGTGGGGCTACTATATAGCCCCTGGTACTTCTGCGCTCATCCGAATACGGGGCGCATACGTACATGACCGGGAAACAGCCCTTCGTTAATGCAGAGGAATCCCGAAGATTCCGATGAGTCATCGAGTGGTTGACCAGTCTCTCGCTATATCATGACAGTCAGTTTTTGGCTTTCTCTACTGAGGTGCTCATCCGGATGAACCAGGGCACAATCACAGTAGTTCTCCCAGTGCTACCTTAGCCGATATAACGGAACGTAAGGTACCAAAACGTGGGAGCTGGGGAAACCCAACATGTGACCAAAGACAGGATTTAGAGCTGATGCATATAGGGCCAAACTCGCGACGCCGAACACTCCCTAAGGTGTTCGGTCTTTATAACATATACCGGGCTAAACAATGCCCTTAATAAGAAACCCCATGTGTCCAGGTACGTGCAAAATCCTGACGTGGCCACATGTCAATAACGCCAGCATCCTTCTCGGTTGTGTGGAGTATCCGGAGGATGTGAGAAACAAGAGACAGTAAAAAAGGTTTACGCAGGGTCTTAATCTAAAAAGAAACCTTTGGGCGGGTCCCTGCTGCACGTCTGTGCCCGTGTCTCCATTGTGCTGTGTCCTGGACGGGTGTAGCATAATTGTCATCTGCAAAAGGAAAGAACTTAAGTAAAAGTTGTCGTGCCAAAAAGAAGAATTGGTTATTGTCAATGAACTATCAAAATTCCGGAGAAGCCAAGTTGAGCCGGGCTGGCCCTGATTACACGCGGGAAGCCCATGGTATCATTTATGAGGGTTTGATCATCAAACCAATCTCATGTATATATGATGGAACACCGGATTCGTTTGACCATGTCCGTGGTCTTGAAGACCTGCCATTTTTCTGGTTGGTGAGGTCGTCTAGTTTGCGGCTGCTAGAGCCGCCGCATCCTCTTCCGTACATGGGAAACATTCAGTATTTCCGCTGACTAAGATGATGCCACGTGGACCGGTCATCTTAAGCTTGAGAAAAGCATAATGCGGTATTGCATTAAAACGAGCGAAAGCCGTTCTTCCGAGTAGTGCTTGATAGCCACTTCAGAATGGGGCAATGTGAAAAGTTAACCTTTCGCTTCGGAAGTTATCAGGAGAACCGAATACCACCTGTAGTAGTAGAGAGCCCGTACATCGGGCCTCTTGGCCTGGTATTACTCCCTTGAAGGTAGTATTACTATGGCTTATTCGTGTCGGGTCTATCCCCATTTTGTGGACTGTGTCCTGATATATCGGTTTTAGATCACTGCCGCCATCCATGAGGACTCATGTGAAATGGTACCCATTTATTATTGGGTCTAACACCAAGGCTGTCAGTCCTTCGTGCCGGATATTTGTCTCGTGATCCCTACAATCAAAATTGATCTGGCAGGCCAACCAGGGGTTGAACCTAGGGTGACGGGCTCTATGGCGCGTGTGCCTCGGGGTGCATGCTTGCTTCTCCTCTTTGTCACATGGATCATGTTTACTGTTTTAACCTCTGGTGGGAACTTTTTTTGTCCTCCGGCGCTTTGCTGGCGAGGCTCATCCTCGTCTTCGCTTGGTGTCTCTTCCCTTTTGTGTTCGGCGTTTAGCTTACCGGCCTGCTTGAAGACCCAACATTCTCTGTGGGTATGATTTGCAGGTTTGTCTGGGGTGCCGTGAATATGACAGAGTTTGTCAAGAATTTTGTTTAGGCCAGATTGTCCTTCTCTGCTGCCTTTGAAAGGCTTTTTCCGCTGACCTGGTCGGGAGCCCCTGAATCCGGAGTTTACCGCCGTGTTATCTAGGCTACCTTCTTTATTTCGACGCTTGTTTTTGTTGCGTCGTGGTTTACCATTATCATCCCTGACTTCGGATGTGCTTGGGTCGCTGGTGCTGCTACGGGCCAACCAGCTGTCCTCGCCCGCACAAAAGCGGGTCATGAGGCTTGTTAGGTCTGCCATTGTTCTCGGTTTTTCTTGACCGAGGTGTCTGGCGAGCCATTCGTCTCAGACGCTGTGTTTAAAAGCTGCTAAGGCTTCGGCGTCCGGACAGTCGACGATTTGGTTCTTCTTGGTGAGGAACCTGTTCCAAAGCTTTCGGGCGGACTCTCCGGACTGTTGGATTATATGACTTAAATCGTCTGCATCCGGAGGTCGGACATAAGTCCCTTGAAAATTGGCCCGAAAAGCGTCCTCGAGCTCCTCCCAACTTCCAATTGAGTTTTTGGGAGGCTTTTTCAGCCAGTGCCGAGCTGGCCCTTTAAGCTTGAGGGGCAAGTATTTAATGGCATGGAGATCGTCTCCACGAGCCATACGAATATGGAGGATGAAGTCCTCTATCCAGACTCTAGGGTCTGTGGTCCCATCGTACGCCTCTATGTTCACCGGTTTGAATCCCTCTGGGAATTCGTGATCCAGCACCTCATCGGTGAAACATAAGGGGTGTGCGACACCCCTGTATTGGGATGTGCCATGGTGTTCGGACGGTTGTAGTATTCGGTGTTGGTTTTGTACCGTAGCGCGCTTCCTAGATCCATAGATAGATCTGGTCGCGCCGGATTTTTGACGCAAGTTCTCACGTAGATCGTGTGTTGACTTATGCGCGACTTTGTTAGCCGCTCTATCGCGTTCACAAGGTGGTGGATCCGGCCGGTTGGCCGTATCACTCTTCGGCTGTATGGGCTCTATGGCCTCATCGTTGAAATGCGGTAATAGCTTGCGCTTTGGATAGCTATTTTTATGGTAACTTCCACCATACTTTGTTACTTTGTTCCACTTGCCGTTGAGCGTATCTTGTGCAACCTTGAGCCTTTGCTTCTGTTTCTTCAGGCTCCTCGTTGTGGCAATAAGCCTTCTGCGGAGGTTTTCTTGCTCCAAGTGCGTTTCTGGGATGATGTGTGCATCTTCGTCCGGACTGTTTTCTTCCCCAGACGGGGTTTGATGAGGCTTATCCTTGGCGTCGTCGTGGTCGGACGTTGGATCCGTACTATGTTTGCATTTTGCATCTTGATCGTGCTCTGCCACCGGGGTGGTGTAGTCGTTGTTTCTTCTAGAGTCGACTGGACTGTTATTTCCTCTTGCGTTGTTATCGCTGTTTTTGCTATGGCGGGACTTAGAGCGGCGCCGCTGACGTTGGTGCCTAGGTTGCTTGGAGGGGGCATCCTCCGCTGTCTCTTTGCCATTGCCCTCTCTGGGTGTATCTACCATGTATACGTCATGTGATGAAGTGGCGGTCCAGCGCCCTGTGGGCGGTGGTTCATGTTCGTCTCCAGCATCGTCGTCCATACCGTCGATGTCTTCGGAGTCGAAATCGAGCATGTTGGTTAAGTCGTCGACAGTGGCTACTAAGTGGGTGGTGGGTGGGCAATGAATTTCTTCATCGTCCGCATCCCATTCTAGCCGGACATAGTTCGGCCAAGGTTCTCCTGACAGGGAGAGAGACCTTAATGAATTTAGCACATCTCCGAAAGGTGAGTGCTGAAAGATATCAGCGGAGGTGAACTCCATGATCGGCGCCCCGTCGGATTTGACGGGCACGGATGTAGGCGGCTCAGAGTCCGTGGTCAGGGATAAATCCAGTGGTTCGGTGACGCGGCTCTCGAAAGGGGTGAAGTCAGTATCTGACTATATCGCCACTGAGAGTGCGGCCTCCATGGCGGGGTCTATCCCTTCGCTCTCGGATGGCTCAATTTGCTCCGGATTAACGACTAGAGTAGCTGCGGATGCGATCTCCCGAATACTGTCCGACGGTAGAGTTACGTCTTGCTCTTCGCGACTGTGCGGCGCGTCCGGCATGGGCTCGAATCCGTCTAAGATCAAGTCTCCGCGGATGTCGGCCGTGTAGTTCAAGTTTCCAAATCTGACCTGATGGCCAGGGGCGTAGCTTTTGATCTGCTCCAGGTGGCCAAGCGAATTGGCCCGCAGTGCGAAGCCGCCGAATACGAAGATCTGTCCGGGGAGGAAAGCCTCACCCTGGACCGCATCGCTAGCGATGATCGAAGGAGCCATCAAGCCTTATGGTGACGACACAGTGGAACTCTCAATGAAAGCACCAATGCCGGTGTCAAAACCGGCGGATCTCGGGTAGGGGGTCCCGAACTGTGCGTCTAAGGCGGATGGTAACAGGAGGCAGGAGACACGATGTTTACCCAGGTTCGGGCCCTCTTGATGGAGGTAATACCCTATGTCCTGCTTGATTGTTCTTGATGATATGAGTATTACAAGAGTTGATCTACCACGAGATCAAAGCGGCTAAAACCTAGAAGCTAGCCTATGGTATGATTGTCTGTTGTCCTATGGATTAAAACCCTCCGGTTTATATAGACACCGGAGGGGGCTAGGGTTACACAAGGTCGGTTACAAAGGAGGAGATATACATATCCGTATTGCCTAGCTTGCCTTTCACGCCAAGTAGAGTCCCATCCGGACACGGGACGAAGTCTTCAATCTCGTATCTTCATAGTCAAACAGTCCGGCCAAAGGATATAGTCCGGCTGTCCGGAGACCCCCTAATCCAGGACTCCCTCAGCTACTATATTTTTACTTTTGTGCACATTTTATGTTATTTTATACTATTTTTCTTAAATAACTTATTAATTTAGTGCCCAGTGCCATTTGTTTACTTGTGCATGTTTTTGAATTTATAGAAAGTCAATATCTATAGAGATAAAAAGCCTGAAGATTTAATAAGTTTTTTGGGGGGCGTGAAGGTTCAAGGAAGCATCAGAGGGATACAAGAGGAGCCACAGGGCCCCACACGGCCTGGTGGCACGACCAAGGCCTTGGTTGTGCCCCATAGCCATGTGGGCCCCACCTACACCATCTTACGTCCATTCTTCTGCCTATAAATTCCATACTTTGGTACTCTGCTATATGGGGGATCCATTGCCGGAGACTTCTTCATCACCCTTGCTACCTTCATGACCATGTGTAAGTAGTTCTCTTATGACCTTAGGGTCCATAGTAGTAGCTAGATCTCTCTCTCTCTCTCTCCCTCTCTTTGATCTTCAATACCAAGTTCATGTGAGCTACCTCACATGATCATGATCCATCTGATGTAAATTAGTGAATGTGTTTGTTGTGATATGATGAATTGTCACTTTATGATTAGATTTTTCACTGAATCCAATTGATTTTTTTTGAGGTTTATTTGTTGTATAATTGAATAGCTTTCTATGTTTTTCAATCTATCTATCTTGTTTGGCCAAGTTTGATGGGTTTTTCTTCAGAGGGAGTTGTGCATTGTAGTGGGTTGACGGAGTCGAATCTGGCAAATCTCGGGTAGGGGCTCCCGAGCTGGTAGCCTTGGCGCGATGGTAACATGGGCACATGATTTTACCCAGGCTCGGGCTCTCTCTAGGAGAGAACACCCTACATCTTGCTTTGATTGTATTAATGGATGGGGTACATAGTACAGGTTGATCTACCACGAGATGATGTATGAGTGAGTTGGCCTCTACGGTCTACACCCCTTGGCTTATATAGACACCGGGGGTACCTAGGATTACACATAGGTCGGTTACATCTAAGGATAATTAAGCATGTCGAAGACCGCCTTCGTGTCTTGGAGTATGCGCCAAGTCTTCGGAAGATTCTATTGATGGATCCATGAATATAGCCGCAGCTCGTTCCCCTCCTCCTCGCCGCCCCATCTCATCCTCCCATGGCCACCACGACCTGGCCCTAGCTATCACCCGCCACTCTCTACTCTTCCCTGTTGGGGCATCCCTCCCATGCCACCGGACATCCTCCTCCTTTCTCGCTGGTTCCCCATCTCCTCTGCTCGTTCCCATTTTCTCTGCCGCCAGATCCCCTCCTCTTATGCCTCTTTTTCTTCCTCCTCCCTTGCTCATGCCCCTCCCCTTTCCAGCCAACAATTGTTGCACTTCTCCCTCTTCCCTTTGTCCATTTTTTTTGCATATATTGCTAACCATACTTGTATCTTGTTGCAAACTTTGCTAAAAAAATGGATCCCCCTGATGCCAATTTAGGTACGAGCATGTGGATTTGATATGGTGAATTAGTGATTTGCTGCCAATGAACTTATGGTTATTGTTGTTGTGTGCTAGTCATGTATATTGATGGATGCATTGCTTTTTTAGTTTCTTATGTGACATGAAGGATTGTTGGATGCATGTGTTGGTTATGTATATTATATTGATGGATCCGTGATTGCATAGCTAGACCACTCTCAAAGAAAGTTTGTTGCTAGTTAACTATGCTTATATCTTGTATGTTGTATCGAACATAATTATAAAATTGGCATGGTGTGTGTGCATTGTAGCTACACCATGTATTAACCAGACTTGATTGCTTTCATTACCGAAGAGAACAAAATTAGAGAGAGAAAAAGAATTATATTTATAGCGATGTATGTTGAGTCAGTTTGTCTTGGGCTTGCTTATCTTAGTATGCAGAGATTGTTCCAAACCTAGAAGCACAACCAATTGAAGTCTTTCCATAAATGGCACCAAAGAGAGCAGGTGATGCCGTTAGATGCATGGTTGAAGACATGAGGACTGCTAGTAAGGATGCTTTGAAGATAACTGATCCACCTCCACTGGCAAAGGATGTTAATCCTTCTAAAATACTCATTACACTTCAATCGATACCACATTTGACAGTACCAGACACATTGTAGACTTTGGAGAAGTTGATTCTTAATGAGCATTTGTTTGACGCTCTGATGGAGCTGCCCATGCACATGAGGAAGACATAGCTGCTTTCGTTGCCTTGAAGTTATCCAAATGATGCTTTCTTGTTTTTATTGTTGAACTTGAACCCGTCCGAACTATTGTGTTGTTAAATTTGGAACTACGTCTCACTGTTGTTGAGAATTTGAAACACCTATTTGAACTATGTGTTGTACTTTGTTGTTGTAAGAGAATTATTGTTGTTGTTGCGTGAATATTATTTGTGGTCATGCATTTCTAGAATATTCAATGACTTTTATTATTATATACAATCACTCTTTTTCCGAGAAACACAGATTAAAACATAGATGTACTCATGTACAGACACACATTCACACATCGCCTACTGAAGACCGGTTCAAAGTAGCCCTGTCGCTATCGATGGGAACATCACCTCCCACTTAAAGAACAGTCTGTATTAGTGAGACATCAAAGCGTCAAACCTGGGGTTTGATCTCTGGTAGGCTGAGAGTACCACTGTCCTCTTAACAATTCAACCACTTATTGATTCTCTGCTATACAATCATTCTAGTCACATATTGTACATTTTTTATGCATATAGAACAAAGCATCATCTTTGTACTCATGTTATTACACAATTCCATAGTTTGTCATCCAAATAGATTTTCAGATTGAAACGTCACTAAGATTTCGTGAGTCAAATCTGTTAACACCCAAACAACCGAATTCATATTTATATCCATTATAATTTTCTTGCTTTGCATTCCAACAAATTCATTAAAGAGCCATCCAATATAGACATCCCAACAAAAGGGTAATGCCTAGTTTGGCAACATTGTTTTCTCAAAACCGTAATAATGTAAAACCTCGGTAGTCAATTGCCGAGCCAACGAATACTTAAGTTTCTAAAAACCTCATCATCATCATCTTCTTCTTCTTCTTCTTCTTCTTCTTCTTCTTCTTCATTTTAGAGAAAAGTGGTCAAGACCGGATATCCAATTTGGTGCCCAGGCTCATCTGCTCTCACTCAGGCAAAAATCAAAATAAATACTAGAAAATTCAAAAAAAACCCAACATTTTTTTGTGTGATAGATAATTTGCCGCGTGAGGTCCGCTCCAAATTTCAACTTATTTGGACATCTGAGTAGCTCTCGGCAAAAAAGACAAATCGGTCAGAACAGTGCGTGAACAGTACCCCAATTTTGTCTTTTTTGCCGAGAGCTGCTCAGATACTCAAATGAGTTGAAATTTGAAGCGGAACTCACGCATCAAATTATCTACCACCCTTTTTTTGTTTTTTTTTTAATTTTTCTATTATTTGTTTTGATTTTTTTCTAAGTATAGGCGCAGATGAGCTCGGGAGCCAAAACTCTGCGTCCAGTCAAGACCTCTTTCTTAAATACTACTCCCTCCATCCGAAAAAACTTGTCCCAAGTTTGTTTCTCATATGGATGTATCTAGCACTAACTTGGTGCTAGATACATTCATTTGAGGGACAAACTTTCTCGAACGGAGGGAGTACTACTAAAAAAATGATGGCGTTGAAGATACTACTATTTATAAATATTTGTTGAAGCTAGACACCTCAAAGTTTTGAAAACTGTGGTTTCTAAGAAAACCATAATATTATTCAAATACTTTTAGAAAATGAGCTCCCAAACGCAGCCTTAATTTATTAATTTGTTTTTTGGGACAAACAAATGTTTTCTTTTTCTTTTTTTTCAAGGAACAAACAAAGGGCAAGTTAAAACGCTAGTCGGCGTGAATGGCCAAAGCACTTGCAGACTCTGCCACTACGACGCCTCGAGGCCACACACCTTTTCGGCTCTAAAAAAATGGCGGCGGCGGCGGAGGGGCTGGCGGCGTATCGGGCGGTGTTGCGGGCGGCGCGGCGGACGTTCTCAGGCGACCAGCTGATGCTGACGGAGTCGGCGGTGGAGATCCGGCGCCGCTTCGAGGATCACCGCGGCCTCGCCCCGGGATCGGAGGACGCCGTCCGCGCCCTCTCCGAGGCCCGCGAGGCCGCGGACTTCATCGCCAACATGATCGTCCAGGCCAAGCGCTCACCCTCCGGATCCTTCGGTAATACTACCATTATCATATATATGCAAATCGCCACATATCGCTTGGATTGTTATGCATGCTTTCTGTTTGAGATCTTAGGGTTTTGAAATATTTCGTTGTGTGTTCATCTTAGAAGCAGTTGCTATGTGAATTAGCGCTTTGAGTAGGCTCGAATTAGGAGTTAAAGATGGTAGGATCGTAGGAGCAGGGGTGTCGTTGCTAATTGGGCACATTGACTCTGACCCTAAGAAAACTGCAGTGCTCGGTGGATAAAATGTTTCTGATAGTTACAGAGTGGGTACTGTAACATTTGAATTTTCTAAAACAGATAAATGTCGAACCCTAAAGGCATTTAAGTACACATAGAAATTGAAGGTTCTAGTTTGTACCATATCTGCTAGAAATCTTCAGTCTTAACAGTAATGATGTTCTTTAGAAGTACCATTAGATGGAAATACTGTTATTTTTCAGGCTACATAAAGTGGCATTTCACCAAAATAATATAAGCCTATGCACTGATCTTACTTGATCGGCTACTGTCGCATGGGGTTTAACCGCTTGGAACTGCTGGATTTACTGATTCATGCCTGGCTGTAATTTTTAGTGATAGATAGGATGCTAGATTCAGACAGTGCAACATAATATCAATGCGATTTTCCAGCTTTAACTGAACAACAGCCCCAGAAAAACGACATGTTAGGCCTTACCGCCTTAGGATGAAGTTTGCAACTTGGCATGGTTTGAGGGCAGAATATCAATTTGACATATTATAGCTAAAGACATAAGGTCCAGATGGGCCCATTGTCAGGACCTTAGCTGCAGCCAAGTTCAGTTTCAGAGTTCGGTTCAGATAACGCATCGTCACCAACGGCCAGGATCGCTCCTCTGCTCAGCATCGTCGCGGACCGTTAGATTCTTACCGTACCGTTTCCAGTAGTTACTATTTCACTTCACAGTCTTGCCGGTAAAAGCTTCCCCTATATAACAGCCGGGGTGTGGCTGGGTGGAGCATATTCGATTCTCTCTGAATTGCCTAATGGCTTCGCACATACGCTAGCTCGTTTACAGATATTCAATAAAGTAGATCTGGGAGAAACTTTCCTCATAGCTTATACAATTTCATCTCAAATTCCTTCTAGATCATAGCCAGGTCCTGACAAAGTGGTAATCAGAGCCAACAATCCTCGGCGAAGGCGCGATTCCGAAGGATTTTTTTTTTCTCCGACGGGCGATTCCCACCCTTCTTCCCACCCTTCTTCGTAATCGACGGCGGAGTGGAGTTCTGTTGGTAGCGTTGGAGGCGGAGTGGTGGCGATCGGCGGCGGTGTGGAGGCGCTGGTGGCGGTGAAATTTGGACGCAGGTCTGTCGAGCGGAATCGGTTGCTCGAGCAAACTGCTTGATCGGTAAAATCCCGAGTTCCTGCACAGATCCGTGCGCTAGGGTGGCGTGGATCGTGGCGGCGGCAGGGTCTGGGGAAAGGGAAGGGTTGCTGGGGATCCAGTGGTAAAATTCCTCACCCAATCCTCTGATCGAAGGAGATGGGTCGTGCCAAAGCAATTGATGAGGCGGATCTGCAAGAGGTCATGGCAATTCGCGATGATTTTAGTGTTATGCAACAAGATAATGTTCAGATGCGATCAGAGATGTCCAAATTGCAGGGGGAGGTGCTGTCCATGAGTGCTAAACAGGGAGAAATTTCTAAGCAAGTTGGTGGGGTTGAGCAAGTCGTTATGGATCTCAACAAACAACTGTCAACCATCAGTTCAGTGCTGCAATCGCTAGTAAAAACCACAGCAACACTTACTCAGAGTGAAATACCATCCAGCTCGCATCAAGTTCCCAAGTCCCCAACGCTGCAACAGGAAAACATTCAGGATCAGCTTACCAGAACAGAACAGCTGCGGAAGCAATTAGAACTTGAGAGAGAAAAATCAAAACAGATGGAAGATCAAATGCAAAATCTGCCCCCAATAAGAACCACCAGGGCACAAGCACCTCCAGGGTTTGCAAACCCAATTAGAACAGATTTTAGCCCGAATGTCAGTACACCATTAACTGCAAGAGATCAGGTGCCCACACCAGCTTTCAACAAATTTTATCAACAGAATAGAGAGAGGCAAATGTGGCAGGGTTATCACAAAACATATGAACAGGAGATGCAAGCTCAGTTCATGAGGTCATTAACAAAAGGACCAAAGTTGGATTTTCCAAGGTTTTCGGGTGATGACCCAGTGGGGTGGATAAGGCAATGCAACAAGTACTTTCAGATGTCAGCAGCTCCCGAAGAATACAAGGTCTCTAGCACAAATGTATGTGGTGGATGACGCTGATGTGTGGCTTAGACGCTCTGGGTTATTGAAGAAACAACTATCTTGGAAGCAGTTTGGAGCTGAAGTGATCAAAAGGTTTTCTGACACAGGATCTTATGATCTAACTGAAAAATCCAACTCAGTTAAACAGCTAAACAGCACAGTGTCTGAATACACTAAGGTTTTTGAAGACCTGATGGCTGATGTCCAAGAAGAAAACCCTGAGCTAGGGGAACAGTTGTTTGTCAGGTGTTATGTTAATGGATTAAGAGATGGGATAAAATTTCAACTCAGACCTCTCAGGCCTCAAACACTTACAGATGCTTACTGCTTGGCTAGAGATATTGAACCTTGCCATCCACCCATAAGTGCAGCATCAAAGAAGCAAGGAATTCCATAGAACAATGTTTACCAGAAGTCTAATTGGAACTCCCAAGCAAAGCAGAGCACTCCTTTGCAACAGCAGCAAATCCCTATAAGACAAGCAGAAGTCCCTGTTACAAACACTCAAAAAGTGAGGAAGGTGGGGGAATGTTGGAGATGTGGGGATAAGTGGATGCATGGACATAAGTGCAGATTAATACCAAATGTCCATTTGTTACAACAGGAAGTGGAGGAGCAACAACAAGAAGAAATAGAGGAAGGAACACAACATGAACAAGTTGAAACTAATGAACAAGAAGAGCAAGTCATGTTTCTCTCTGCTCATGCTATGGGCCAACAATTGGCAGTGCCCACACCCACCATTATCATACACATCAATGGCAAACGAGCAGTTGCTCTTCTGGATTCAGGCAGTACAACTTCCTTTATCAATCCACAATTTGCAGCTAAAGCTAGTTGCAATATATTGCCAGTGAAACCAAGGGCCATTGCTGTAGCTGGTGGGGCAAAGTTAATATCTGCATCGGTAGTTCCAAATTGTGAGTTCATAGTTGCCAAAACAAAGATTTCACACAACTTCAGAACTCTAGATCTGCCCACCCATGATGTAATTTTGGGTTATGATTGGTTTACTGCAGTTAGTCCTGTAGCTTTTGACATTCCCAAGCAACAGTTCAGCTTCACACAAAAGGGGCAACAGTCATTTTCTACAGCTATCTTCACAAACCCTCAAACCACTAAGGAAGTACAAGCAGAGGGTGTGAATAAGTTAATGGATAAAGGAGCAGAGGTATTCTTAATGCAAGTGCATAATATACTTATGGAAGTTCCAGAAGGGACCAAAACTCCTCCCCAAATACAACAGTTACTCTTGAAATATGCTGATTTGTTTGAGGAACCCACTGAACTTCCACCTCATAGAGCATTGGATCACAAAATTCCTTTGGTACCAGGAGCAAATCCTCCACAACTGAGACCTTACAGAGTTCCACAACATCAGAAGAAAGAAATGGAAGAACAAATCAAAAAGCTATTGGCTAAACACTTGATCAGACACAGCCAAAGTCCTTATGCTGCTCCAGTCTTGTTGGTTAAGAAGAAGGACAGCTCTATGAGGTTATGCACTGATTTCAGAAAGCTCAATTCCCTAACAGTCAAAAATAAATTCCCAATACCAGTAATAGAGGATTTATTGGATGAATTGCATGGAGCAAAGTATTTCTCTAAACTGGATCTGAGGTCTGGTTATCACCAAATACGAATGCACCCAGATGATATACATAAAACTGCCTTCAGGACCTATTTGGGGCATTTTGAGTACTCAGTCATGCCTTTTGGGCTGTCTAATGCTCCTGGCACATTTCAGGAACTGATGAATACTATATTTGCTCCCTATTTGAGGAAGTTTATGTTGTTGTTCTTTGATGATATTCTCATTTACAGCAGAAACCTCAAGGAATATTTGGAACATGTTTCAGATTGTATTACAAGTGCTGAGAGACCATAAGTTGTTTGCAAACATGTCCAAATGCAGTTTTGCAGTGCAAAAAGTGGAGTATCTGGGACATGTGATTTCTGAGAAGGGAGTAGCTACTGATCCACAAAAAAATTGCAGCAATAGCTGATTGGCCAACTCCTAACACAGTCACAAAGCTGAGAAGTTTCTTAGGCCTGGCTGGTTATTATAGAAGGTTTATTAAAGATTATGGCCTTATTTGTAGGCCACTACATGACCTGCTAAAGAAAGGACAGTTCCTATGGACCCCAGTGCATGACAAGGCTTTCTGTACACTCAAACAAGCTTTAACTACAGCACCAGTACTGGCTCTACCAAATTTCAGGCAACCATTTGTCCTGGAAACTGATGCATCAGGAAAGGGCATTGGGGCAGTCCTCATGCAGGGAGGGAGACCCTTGTCCTACTACAGCTCTGCTCTTTGTCCAAGAAATGCAGCTCTCTCTACTTATGAAAAAGAGGCTCTAGCTATTTTGGAAGCACTAAAGAGATGGAGACACTATTTGCTGGGCAATGAGCTAGTGATCAAAACTGATCAACAATCCTTAAAGTTTATCACCGATCAGAAAATAACAGAGGGGGTACAACATAAGTTGATGATGAAACTCTTGGAATTCAATTTCACTATTCAGTACAAGGAGTGCAAAACAAAGTGGCTGATGCTTTATCTAGACTATTGCCCAGTTGTTTCACCCTATCTGCTGTGACTCCTACTTGGGCAGAAGATCTAGTGGGAAGTTATTAGGAAGATCCACAATCTCAACAGATGCTAGAGAAATTGTTAGTGCAAAAGCAGGATAATTCTTCAGATTACAGCCTACACTCTGGGATTATGAGATTCAAGGGTAAACTATGGGTGGGCAAGTCTGCAGAGCTGAGAAATAAACTACTGTCTGCACTACACAATTCCTCCATTGGAGGCCACTCAGGAGTGAGAGCTACATATAACAGAGTGAAGAACATTTTTTTCTGGCCAGGACTGAAACATGATGTAGAAACTTTTGTTGCAGCTTGCCCTATTTGCCAAAGAGCAAAACATGAGAACTGCTTGCAACCTGGCCTGCTGGACCCCCTTCCTGTTGCAGACATGGCTTGGCAACACATCTCACTGGACTTTGTGGAAGGCCTACCAAAATCCCAGGGCAAGGATGTTATTATGGTTGTGGTCGATAGATTCACGAAGTACAGCCATTTCATTCCCCTGTCTCACCCATATTCAGTTCTCTGGGTGGCCCAAAAGTTTGTTGACAACATCATAAGACTACATGGCCCTCCTAAACTTATTGTCTCTGATAGAGATAGAATTTTCACGAGCAAATTGTGGAAGGACATTTTTACAGCACTTAAGGTGGAACTAAGGTTTAGCACAGCCTATCATCCGCAAACTGATGGCCAGATAGAGCGGGTGAACCAGTGTTTAGAAACTTATCTGCGATGTATGACAACTGATCAACCTACCAAGTGGATGTCATGGCTGTCTCTAGCAGAATATTGGTATAATTCCACTTACCACACTGCTCTGAAAATGTCTCCATTCCAAGCCCTTTATGGATTTCCACCTCCACTCATATCTGAATTAGAGATACCTGGACCAGAAGATGAGGAAGCACAAGATTTCTTGACTGCTAAACAGCAAATGTTAGAGCATTTGAAAGAGAATTTGTGCACAGCCCAGAACAGAATGAAGCGTTATGCAGACCTCAAACGAGTGGAGAGACGTTTCCAGGTTGGGGACATGGTCTACTTGAAGATGGCACCTTATCGATTAGCAGCATTTGGCTTTCGCGGAACTCTGAAGTTGCAGAACAAGTATTATGGCCCTTTTCTCATAATCCAAAAGATAGGGAACTCTGCTTACAAATTGCAATTCCCTGGCAAGGTTCAGATACACCCTGTCTTCCATGTCAGCCAGCTCAAGAAACACATTGGGACAAAAGCGATTCCGAGCCCCAACCTTCCAATGGTCAATGCTGATGGTACGATCAAAACGGGTCCAGCCGCAGTTCTACAGGTCAGGCAAATCCCACGCAACAATGCCCCTGTGGTACAGTGGCAAATTCAATGGGAAAATCTGTCACCGGAGGACGCTACGTGGGAAGATGCAGACTTCATCAAGTATTCATTCCCCGAGTTTTTCAGGCAAACTACACAAGCTTGGCGCGCAGCACAAGAATCGACGTGAGGACTCGTCGATGCTCAAGAGGGGGGCAATGTCAGGACCTTAGCTGCAGCCAAGTTCAGTTTCAGAGTTCGGTTCAGATAACGCATCGTCACCAACGGCCAGGATCGCTCCTCTGCTCAGCATCGTCGCGGACCGTTAGATTCTTACTGCACCGTTTCCAGTAGTTACTATTTCACTTCACAGTCTTGCCGGTAAAAGCTTCCCCTATATAACAGCCGGGGTGTGGCTGGGTGGAGCATATTCGATTCTCTCTGAATTGCCTGATGGCTTCGCACATACGCTAGCTCGTTTACAGATATTCAATAAAGTAGATCTGGGAGAAACTTTCCTCATAGCTTATACAATTTCATCTCAAATTCCTTCTAGATCATAGCCAGGTCCTGACACCCATGCCCTTCGAAATGGATTAACTTGTCTTACCTTGCTATGAAAATGGATTCCAATCCGTTGGAAGGTGCTTTGCTCTGGTAACCTGGCTCCTCTGCATTCTCCCTCCATTGATGGCAATTCAAGTAGCCCAGAAGCACCATAGCCAAAGTCAGTGATGATGGAGGCTTGAGCTTAGTGGTTGCAAAGATTATTGTTGTACAGCATTAGGACCCAAGGTGGTGCAAGAATTAGTGCCCTAAACAGCTGATGTTGGTGGAAGAGCGCACACTTGCTGTTGATCTGTTCCAATGTTTTAGTTCCTGTTTCAATCATACATGGGAATTGCAATGCATTTTACAGGACACGAATACAGCAAATTTTTTGAATCACTTCTTGGCAAACTGTTTCATTTGTTTAAAACTTTAACTAATTCAGTGTCATGCCATCTTTTAACCACATGCCATGGTTAAATTGTGTTTATTGAGTCAAGAGTATGAGTAGTGCTCTTTAGCAAATTCCTGTTTGTAGGTTACTAGTGATCATACTCTTTAACCTACCTTAAACTCCCAACTATTGGCCCAAAGTTAGGAGACTTTCACCATGTTGGTGTGTTCACAAAGTTATTGATGAATGGAAAGTGCACAAATATATTGACTGTGAAAAGTTACAAGTGACTCGTTGAATATTCTACTCTTAACATTTAAATATGTTCTGTTTGTTACTCATTTTTTTAATAATATAGCCTAATTCATCAGTTGTCATGTATTTTTTTATAACACATTGCTTAATGTAACAGTATTAATAGTGAAGTCTCCCTTAGGAAAAAACATCTATACTTGTATGTGTCCGAGAGTACTTCCACTATCTCACCCATAAAATGTACCTCCTGCCTTGAGATTTGTGCATATTCTCTACCTCATGTCAGTAAATGCGTGGTGAGAGAGTGCACAGATCTCAGATAATGGAAGCACTCACGCACACAAGCATATAATCCAGTCGTATATTTTTCATCTTCGCAGCAATCTCACAATTAAATGGCAGGAACATATGAAAGTTGCCCCTGTAAAATTGATCTAGTACTGTTCTCCCCTCTTTCACTCCACAGTGATTTTAGTATGTGCTTGAGTTTTAACACAATTATTGTATCAAGGTTTTTGTTCTCTGAAGGGCAAAAATGAAGCTATGGTTTATACAGATCGCAGAGAGTAATTAATGGCCATAAATTTCAAATGAGCCACCGATTTTTTTATGTTGTTGATACATATCGAGTTGAAAGCTGATTCGTAGCAAGTATATTCTTCGTGTATCTTTTTACTGGCATTGAATATTGAATTTGAAACTGAAGGCCATATTATATTAAGATTGAAACGAGGAAGCACATCTGTCTATTTTTTTGACATTGACCTTTTATCGCTGACCCGAAAGAGCAGAGGAACAGGCTCAAGGTAAAGGCAGGTTAAGGTTTTGGGGTAGCATTAGCCCGTTTTACAAAACCAGACACCTCTTGTTCAAAGAATCTGCAATAAATGCAGTTTTCGAATTATTGGGATTGGTCTTCCATGGTTATCGCCAATACTCTGGATCACACTGTCATAGTATTCCCTGGCCTTGTTTTGGCTGTAGCAATGCATCAGTACTGCTTGTTGTATCTGGTTGCAGTGGTCCAGGTTACACCTCATGCCAACAACCATGGCTGTGCAGGGTGCTAATGATGGAAAACTGTTTTTTCCAGACTAGTATTGGCTTCACTTGTGCTTTGCTTGTGACTTCCTTATGTGGAGAACCGTAGTACTGACAGCTCCAGGGTCCAGGCAACGGTCTTGTACCAATTGATTTCAGATTTCGCTTTTTGATGAAGTAAACTATAGTAACATTATACTACTATGTAAACCCTTAGAATGTTGATCCGTTGTTGTATGTGGTATAGATAATAAGGCATTACCAAAGGTTGCATATCTTTTGTTTACTACTACGAGCTGCTGTGTTGGTTAGTTCTGACAATTCATTTACTTGGTGTTGCAGTTGTGAAGCCTGAGAAGGCACATGCCGGAGCTACGCTTGAGATTCCTTCCGAGGAGACCCTGTCTACGTTGAAATAGAGGAGGTTTGCATTATCCGATGTGCAAGCGTCACTGATAGGCTAGTTATAATAAGACCATTTCCTGTCGTCCGTCTGTCATAGCAGCAGGCAACAACATAGTTGCAGCACTTGTATTCCTTTTTCAAGTACAAGCCGTCATGTTTTGCCTACTCTGTCTTGAGAACAATTTCTAGCCGCCCTAAATCTCGTTATCCAGGCAAGTCACTGGAACCATAAAGTTTTTCCCGGATAAATTGGTACGGTTTTTGGAGGATTTATTTACTGATTTCTGCTGCCTGGGGTTCATCATTACTCATATTGTGTTTCATTCGAGCTGAGACTTGAGATTTGTGGTAGCACGTTTGTTTCGATTTGAAAACTTTGAAATGCTGGAGCGCAGGCATGCAAAGGACAGAGTTTTGTAGGCACCTGGGGTTTGTCTTGTTATGGTTATGTACCTTAGATCTCTCAGGATTCTGTACTGCGAAATATGCTCTTGCATCTACTAGCAAGCATCGTTGTTGTGACGTTCCATTGTTCTGCAATAGGTTTGTCTGTTCTAAACTTCCATGATCTGCTCTAAGTAGTTTCAGTAAAAAAAATGGTCAGAAATGCGTTCTTTGCAGTTCTCATTGATGTTTACTTTTAGAAGTTGTCATCAACAAATAAGGCACACTTAAATTGATTTGCGGGGGTCGCGCTTTCCAATTGAATTGGTTGTTTTGTCTCCATTTTGTTGGTAATTGGATTTTTCTGATAGAATATTACTACAGTTCATTATCATCGCGAATACGTTTATATATTAAATGGTACAATGACATCTGGGGATGACGTGCAGGGCCAGAGTTGACATTTCAACTACGGTCAGTGCTGAATACCATCTTTGAACGCTCTGAACAGTGACATTACTATTTGGCACTATTCAACGCTGATTTTGTGTTTTTCATAGTTCACATCTGTGTTTTAACTTGAAATTTTGTGTGGCAATAAAACATCATCCTCTTAACATCCTGCATTTTTTTGAAACTTCAAAACATCTTTTTCTTGTGGTTTTCATCGGTTTCCATCGAATGTTGGTTTCCGTATGATGTATGATATTCTCCCCTGAAAGTCATTAGTAAAGCCCTTAGGGCATCTCAAGGTAACAAACATTTTTATTTCCACTGACACATCTGGATGTGTTTGTGGATAGCCGGCCGGGCACCGGTCCTCCAAGGCTAGCCCTCAAATGGTGTACACTAGTGGTTGGGGCGCCATCCTGTGGCTTCGCTTGAAAGGAAGTTGTGCGCATGTTTTCATTTAAGAAAAATATGTGGCCCTTGCTTCTATCTAAAAAACATCTTAGAAAAAAAATCCTCACCGCCATCCGAAAATGAAATTTTCTTATCATCGTAGTCTACCGGGGAGCGCCACTTTGCATAATCCTTCATTTAAAAAATACACTTTGCATAACCCGCCACTTTGTGGGTTTTTGACCACCATCTAAAAAACATTTAAAAAAATCCTCACATCTATCTAAAAAATATTACAAAAGCTTTCTCATGATGGCCGACTAGTTTGCACAAGTGGCATAGCTGGTTGGCCGCCAATCTCACGATGCTTAATGGGTTTAATTTGAAACCGTAAATTTAGAAGAAATTTAGACTAGTTTGATATATTACATGCAAATTTGACAATTTAACTAGTTCCATATATTGCATCCCAAGATAACCTAAACTACAACAAAACTAGATTGAACAGTGAATGGCAACATCGTAGGCATGGCCTCCAAGGCTAATGAGAGCGTTGTCGTCGTCACGCTAGTTGCGGAAGCCACCCCGGCCACTGCGGCAT